>NC_053517.1:81448692-81748692 GCF_016920715.1 Anopheles arabiensis | reverse complement strand
GGTACGGTAAGGCGGGTGCCCGAGTGCCCGTTGCCAAGAAAGTTTTTAATTAAGGCCAAAGTAGTTTCCTCATGTTGTTTTTTGGTTTGTTTCCTTTACGTACCATCCTTTGCTGCCCATTTTGCGATCGATTTCGGTGTCCCCCTGCATTTTGTTACTTGATTCCTTTTCGGCAAGGAAACGGGAACTCATTCGCTGGGCAGACTTTACAGTCCCGTGTCCTTTTTTCGGCTGCAGGACGACAGTTTTGTTTTCTACGGAAAGCAATCGAGAAAATGAACCCTAGCAGTGGAAACCCCATCACGCATTCGTTTGCTCGATGTGAAAAGTTATTAATTTACGAGTGAAGTGTGGCACCATTATCGACCATAAAGCAGGATTACTGTCGTGTGAGTTTTTTTCGGGCAAACGATCGGGTTGATCGGATCAGGATAAAGGGGAATTTATTTTACAAGCTTTACTTTCGACACGTGTTCTAACGGGTTTGATGTGAATTTGAAATTGGTAGTAAATATTTGCCAAAAAAAAAAAGAAAACAATAAGCATTTCAGACAGTTCATTGGATTAGCTAGAGTTGTTAATAGAAGGTATTGGAAAATGATTCGTATTACGTTCGCACAATCAAACGAAATTATGGATCGTAAAATGGATGATTGGTTTTTGGGTTTATATGTTAATAAAAATTTGCCCATTTTTATTTATTTCTTCAATTTTTACACTCCTCAAATCAAACCACAAAGTGAAATCGTATATTGTGCAATATAAAATAGCCTTAATATATAGAAAAAGGAATAATATATTTTTATAACAAAAGGAAACGTATGACAAGAAAAATTGAACCAACATTTTAAGTACTAAATTGAACTTTTTCATTTGTTAAATTATTGCATTTCTGTTTAACAGGTGTTTGGTACGGAACCCTACGTTGTGTTTTGTATTTTTTTTTTTTTTTGAAGATGTTCTTAATAAAGAATCGGTGGCTCTGAAAAGAGCCGATGGTGTGCTTTTTCTTGGTACCAGGCTGGGTGGTTTGCTTGGAGTTCTGTGCCACTTGTGTGTGCCAAGGAGTTGCTGGTGAGATGAGCGAAGCGTGTTGCTTGCCGAGGATTTGAAATGACAAGAGTGAGAATTTGGCTTTTGCCGCTTTATTTATAATGCATTTTTTTTTAATGGTGTGCGTGATGACGAAACGATCGATGACCCGTCGAACAATTTGTAGCGATCCGCGAAAGTAGTGATGTGCTACAATCGGGACAATAGTAGTGATGTGCTACAATCGGGAACGAACAACAGGAATTCGTCTTTTTTTGTCTAAATATATTTGGTTGAGTCTGTTGAGGAAACATACCATAAGCCTCATCCATTGCGGTGAAAAGCCATTTTCCTGGAAACGATAGTATCGTTTAGTATGATCGGATCCTGTCGGATTAAATCCAACGCTTGCTCTCTGAGGTTGAAGTTAACTTCGCATGTGTCTTTACGTATCAAGTCATTAGGGCAACCGAGTTGTGGTTTTGGAAGCATGAAGTAGAGTACTGTAAGAATACTGTGATATAAATAGCAGTGAAATAGTTTGAAATTGTTTAAATTAATGTATGGTAACGGTATTCCTGCCTCTTAAATATACTTTGCACGTTGGAAAAGATTACAGTAATCCTCTATCTTGAATAGTAATTAAGCCATCCAGGGCCAAATTCAAAGCCGTAACCCAAATACGGCTCAAGTGAAAAGAAAAGAACAAAGCCTAAACGTTTCAACCCTTTCATCCGTTTTTTTCTGTTATTCTTGTTATCACTTCCAGAATGCCTGGATATCCTACTCTACTCCAAGCACACAGCACATTGATATCCTGCTCTGCAAAACTCCAAGCACAGCAACGGTCGGGAACGGTATCGGGATTCGGTTCATTTGCGTTTGCAAAGTCCGGCTTCCCATGGCCGCACCTCTCCAATCGCAAGAGCCACCGTTTAAGCCAACATCACCATTTATCAAGCCGGGTTCGCGCGCCTACCGTACCGGCCGGGGCGACCAGTTTTCGGTGATTATATTCGAGAATTTATTGGCAGACAGTTCCGGCAGTTCGGCAATGTGGTAGCGCGCAGTGCACCGATTTGCAGTACCGCAGCACGCATGGAACTTTCAACGCAGACAATGCGGACAATGTAATTGAATGGTGAGTGGACAGGAATGTGATATGGAACGGAGGGAGTTAAAGGGGGCGCCTGACAGAAGTGTAGGATCCTGAAGCATTAATCTTCGAGCAGTTCGGTCCCAGCCTTGGAGCGCATGGAGAGCGAACGTGAAAACGTGCACAATCCAGCAAATGAAGATCTAATGGTTGGTCACCGTTTCGAATAGGGGTGAAGTGCATTCTACAAAAGCTCCCGGTTGGTACTGTTGGCGCACCATGAACATGATCGATTCGTAGACAGTGCAAACGGGAAATCGGGAAATTTGTTGCAATAGAAAGTCATCGAGGAAGATTGCTGCAAAATGCCAGAAGCAGCAATGTTGGGTGTGTTCTTTTTTCACACTTAGCTTACTGCTGGTTTGTGGCGTTACAAGTTGTTGCTAATATTGGCATTATTTTTAAAACCCTGCTCGCAGTGACTGAGTATCCCTTGCTGCATTAACTTGTTTTATTAAATTATTTCATATATATTTTACCACAAAACAGACGTTGTTGTTCACCGATCGATGTGAGGCATAACGATGGTTTGCATGCATATGGGAGGTCACATGGAAATACACCTACGGCATCACATGTTGTATAATTTTTTTTACCTTCCTCTTACGATCAATGAAGCCCACAGGGCAACGCTACTAATTTTAGTATAAATACACCATTCTACTCATTGTCTATGTTAGTGGACGGAGTTTCTTTACTACTCGAAATTTAATGAATACGCTTTACTATCCATAGCAGTACGATAGAAGTGTTGATTTTGATATTGAGCGGTTTATCATATATGTTGATATTTTCTCTACGCCAGTTATCTATGTCTAAGGCAAAAGGAAGGCTGAATATTCTAATACCGGAAAATTATAGAAAATAACCAAACATAGCTGTGATTACTCTACAAACCATACCTCAGGCATATCGCCATTACGCTAAGTATAACAGTTTAAATGTCTAAGATACTTTTCAACTCTAATTTCAACCTATAATCGAATCGGAATTCTGAAAATTGAAATTAAAACTTCTTTACATAAAAAAATGATCCTAATGAATGCATATGTTCAGCTGTGACAACAGCAACAAAAATAACAACATCGTTAGCCGTGTTAAGCTCAAATTTATAATGTTTCCTGGTATAAATATGGAGCTGCGTAAAATATCGGTTAACGGCTTAAAACACCAACCATAAACCTTAGTTCCTTATTGATCCATCTGGTACGTGGGAAAACACCTCTCATGGAAAAACCCAACCTCCATCGTACGCTATAAAACGGGACTGTATACTTTATAGCAACAGTGAGGTGGATGCTCTTAATTGCTAAATAATCATCACAAATTTATCCCTTACACGTGCACCGAGAGGGGAGAGGGCACGGGCCAAACCCATAAGTACCGAGTGTGTGACCGCACGTTCGCTTGCACATTCTTTAGGTATTAATGTTACAGTAATTTGTTTCCACTTCGCCGCACACTGGCGTCACGCTCTGAAGCGATCCATGGCAGCATTATCGTACCGGCACCGGCACGGCAGTCTTTGCGTACCGCTGAGCTGCTTGAGTCGTTAGCAGGCAGCCTGGGCAACAGCAGCATCCACTGCTGCCTATACTTTTGCCAAGTGCAAACAACCGAGACCCGAGAACGAGACCCGGGAGCGGACGTACTGAGGCTTTCAGGAGCAGTGTGGCCGTAAAAGGATCTAATGTAAAAGACCTCGCTTGCATAAGACCCTTCATTGTGCGCGGCTCGCAAGTATGCGGCAGTATAATTTTGCTTCTGGAGTGGCACCAGCCAAGCGCGTAGCCCTAAGAGGCCGAGGACGGCAGGAATTACGGGGGGGCCAACGGTTGCCCGCTTTGACAACGCTGAGCGAAGAATTCATTCAAGACGGTCGTGTTCCGTTCCCAACAATGTGGCAACTTTTCAACAAAAGCTTTGCTTTGGTCATTTCGCTTGCCCGGTGTGGATGAGGAAAGGAACGAATAGGGGGGGGAGGTACCGAGGTACTTGAAATAAAGTTCTAGCTTGATTCTTAACTTAACCCGGTATGCTCTCTCTCTCTCGGGCGTCCTTCTGGAGCACTACAGCAGCAGTCACTGCTTCCGGCACAAAGAACACCAAGTGCCGAATGATTGTTCGATCCTTGGGGAGTTCTTCATCCCCACTGCTCCAATTTGCTACTTTCTGCATCTGCAGACTTCTTGAAGCAGCCGGCGACCAGTGGTAGTGTTGATGATGTGATTCCAAGTACGGTGTTTGGGCTATAATGCACTCTCTTGACTGGCATAAGCTTCAACATGTTCAACTCCAAGATGAATGCTGATTATATTTCCCAAAAATTAAACCCTCTTCATGTCCTCAAATTTTTTTCAAAATCTTCGTAATTATTGCCGCTCATATGATTGAAGTCGTCCAAGTTCCAATGTCAAATCTAAATCCACCGTCGAGCATTGCATCTGATACAAACAATGTTGTCGTATAGATAGTCTTGAAATAGCAAGTGACCTTGATTAAAATCCAACAACTCCCAAGCACGCCTCAAGAAAGCCTTACACGTTCACATAACACTAACCGAGTGACACAATTTCAACTTCCCAGGCTACATTCCATGTAATGTGCGTGGTAGAACCGTCGAAACAGTCTGGACTAGTTCAATGTAAATAAACGTACCCATACCCACACCCGGCACGGCTTGCAAATCGTTTCGCACGCTCATTCCGCTAACCGATCGACACGGAAACCGCAATCAAAGCAACGCACTTTTGCTGATTTATTTACCATTTACAGTCACGACCGCACTAGAGGGAGTGAGTTCGGGGTTTTACAGTTCCCTTTCCCACGTACCCAGAGATCACAGGCAGCAGAGCAGCAAGAACGTAATAGGGTTTTTGGTTTTTCTTTTTTGTTCTAGCCTTCAACGCCCCTTTCTTTCCCCCAACACACACACACACGCACGAACACATATATTGCCCACTGCTCGGAGCCGCCAGATAAGAAAATCGGATTTATTTCTATTTTGGGACTGATCGCTTCCTACACGAAAGCCACTCGTAGCAAGATCGACGGTTCCACATGGCCCCGGTACCATTGCTGTTGGATGCGGGACGCTTCGTAGTCTGCTTGTTTTGTTTTTGCTGCTCTATTTTACGGCCAAACTCCGCCGGGCGTTGTTTGGGCTATGTGCGGAGGTAACGATTAATTTGGCTTGGCCAGTATTTCTCCCCTGTCTGAGAGCTGTCCGAGCTGGAGAGATTGGAATATGTTTCGGCAAACTAAAAGTAGCATTTAATTTACGTCGAGTACTTCGAGCATTTAATTATGTATCATATTCTTCTTCATTAGTTACCTAGTATTATTCAAAATAAAATCATTTGCAATAAAAACGTGACATAATTTTCACCCCCTTCTCAGAAACATGTGTTAAACAAATGTGTCAGAAAGACAAGCTAAAAAGAGACAAAGAGGTAACAAACAACCAACCTCAAAAAAAAACAAAGGAGCGCCTCCTCCAGCGATGTCGCAGCATGCAGTTTCTTCCGTTTTTGTCCGCGGAATGTCAGGCAGGAGAACAAACACGCATCCGTAACCTTCGCCAACGCTGCTGACGAAAACGGCAGACATCGGAGTCCCGCCCCCCTCCCCCATGCGTCATCAGATGCAGGTTTCCGAAGCGACCGAAATCGCTAAATATTTAATGCTGCCAGCCAAACGGCAGCAAGCGTGTACCACTCTCTCCGTGCAAGGGCGCCTCGGGCGCTGCAGACACACTTGAGGGCGAGCGAATTTTGTCCTAAAGAGGGTGGCGGGGGGGGAGGTGGTACGATACAACGCAACCTACGCCATACCGCCCACGCGCACACACGCCACTTTTGGAGGCGAGTTTGGAGATACCCTAGTACGCTGGGGAAGAACATGTACGGGAGGTTATAGCAACCACCAGGTGGGATGGCGGCGTGAGGGCGACCATGTAAGCGGTTCGCGGGTGTCAATTATGCTTTCGATGGTACACCTTTCCGGCAGCGTTGGTCCGGGGGCACGCAACATCGGAGAGCCATTTCTTCTTCGGTGTGCGCTTCTGCAGAGCAGTCGGTGGCTTCCAATCTCCGGGTGGTTTGGTGGGATGCTGCTGTCGAGAGATAATCATCCCCCGTTCTCTTATGCTCAGTGCCCTGTTTTGATTTGCTTTCTCTTGTCTCTCGCTCTCTTAGCTCCGTCGTTCGGCTCTCGTAATGCTAATTTGCTATCTCACTATGGGCTGTATTCATAAACAGTGAAGTCCGTCTGAGGTGAATCTTTGAGGGACGCATAGCTTAGAGAGATATTTATGATAGGGAAAATAAATCAATGTGATCCTTATCATCTTGTCATCAAAGATATCAAGTATTTAAATATGCTATCCTATGACCACTTAGTGAAATATTTTTTGTGAACTGATTTGCAAAAGTAACTTATATAAATAAGCGAGACATTTAACTTTAAGAAAAAAAATACAATATTACAGTGCTCTCAAAATGGTCATCTAGAAAAATCATCTTGAAGACGGAACACCTTACTACTATGACTAAACTAAAAAAAATCATTGTCTATTTCTATATTATTCATAAAGATATAATGATTATCAAGTAGAGTAGCTTAAAGCTCATTTATATTTTCTATTCTTTATTTCTCATCATTAAGTGTCTATTTTCAGCTGGAAACAAGGATATTGTTTAATTTTGTTTACTGATCTGTAATTATGTATAGGTGTATTGTTTACCAATTTACCATAATCAGAAGTTGGTGATATTACAGCCGTATTTTAACGTTTGCATTTTGTTTAATTTCCAATTTTCTATAAAATTATCACTTTCATTTCACAAACTTCAAAATTAGATGAGCTTATTTAAGTGTTTAGTTTGTATGCTGTTTTGTACTTCCCTTCTTGGTTACTAATTTATTACTGTGTTATATATCTTAGTGTACGACATTTATATTTCATTAAATTATATAAATTATGTTCGTTTCTAATTTTTTCATAGCTCTTTGTTCTGCTTCTTTTACGTTTTTAAATGCATTTAATGTTTTTACGTTTCTACAAACTTATTTCTCTTAAGCTTTCAATTTGTTTTGTTTATGTTATGTTGATGTTCATGTTTCTTTTGAGTTCTTTTGTTAGTTTTCTTTCTACGTTTCTACATACTAATTTTTCATTAAAATTACAGTTTCTTCACTTCATTTTATATTTCTGCATAGTCAAATTGGTGAGCAAGAGAGCCGAAATCTCTCCCACGGCAGCAACCCACCCAAGAGAGTGAGAGAACGAGCCCGCGAGAGACGGCTGGCGAGAGTGGACAGAAAAATCAACGCCAGCAAGCGACATCCGTGAGTTGTTGCGGCCTGTCTCAGTGAGTGAGTTTTCGTCCTGTTCGTTGGTTCGATCTGCGCTATCGCTGCGTTGGAGGATTTGTCTTCTGGCTGCTGTAAGAATTGTTCCACCCTTTCATCGCACAAAACCCAACCAACCGCCACCCCCCCTTGAGAGTGGTTGTGTAGGATACACCCTTTTCTGCCGCGTTCGTTCACAAAAGAGCGATTTGTTTCGAACTATTCCGCATCGTGAAGTGCGTTTTTGTGTGTGGTACTTTAAACCTGAACAAACAGTGCTAGATCTCCAGCATCTTCTTCCAGTGTGTGTGTGTGTGCACTCGTGTGTGTGTGTGTTTGTGAGTGGGTGAAACGACAAAAGAAGGCAACGACACTGTGTACGGGACAGCAGCGTTCCTTATGTTTCACCTTTCGCTTAAAGACGCATAAAACTTCATACAACCATGGGCAATACAGCAATACGCAAAGGGGTGCGGGAAAAGCAGAGACCAGAACGCAACGGCAAAAGACGCGGGCGGGAGGGAAAAGGGACCATTTAAATGGCGTGTAAATGAAACGGGCTCGATAGCAGGAGGGTGTATGGACAGCACAGGGGAATTGTCTTGCCGTGCCATGTTGCCAACATTATAATGGTGTGGCGTTTTGTGCGAAGATGCTGTATGTGTGACACTGTGTGTAATCGATTATGTGTGTATCTACGTTCTCAAGTGCCAACGCGTGTGTGTGTGTGTGTTTGTATGTGTCGCATTTATGTGTGTGAATGTGTGTGGAAGTAAACGAAACACGCCACAAAGCACAACGACGACGAAAATTGGACACAAAACAAAGAAGCATAAGAAATAGCATAACACCACAGATACAGAAACAGACACGGTGGGAGGCGAAGCAAAAAACACAGGCAAAAGTGATATAATATAAGATGCTGATAGATCGAGATTCGGACAGCGAGATGCTGGAGAGCCAAGCATTGTCGTTAAAGCATTTTTTGATAACTTCTTTACCCCATGCCACCGCAGTATTGGCTGGCAAATTTTCTTCCACTCTGCTTAGCCAAGACGCTATTCCGCCTAGCGAGTTCCAAAACGAGTTCCCGCAGAAGATGGTTGGATAATTTCCAGCAGCGCGTATGCAATACGCCGTTCCCAGTGCCATTGACCGATGAAACCAGTGCTTCCCGGGGCGGGTTTGCCCTGTGTCGCGTCACGGGGTAAATAAACTCAATTGAGCGACGGTTGCAAAGACCTAACCAGGGACCTCCAATAGGGGAAGGCAAGGAGAGGGTTCTATCTTCTCCAACTCCAACCCCCACCAGCCGTTTGCCCGACTCTTTCTCCACGCCGTATCATGTGGGGGAGAGAAAGAAAATGGAAAACTCTACTCGCTCTTCCAAGTGGCCGTGTGGCCGGCGTTCGTGTCCGTACCCGGGCTGTGACTTTCATTAATTGGATGTATTAATGTCAATAGAGAAACATTGAGTAGATTGCGGATCTAGCCATACCATGGGATGCCTGTGTGATGGTGTATGTGTATGTTTGTGTGTCTCATTCAGGCTTGGGAATAACGGTTTCTTGCAACGATTTGCCCTGCGTCCGATGCGCCCCAATCCGATAAGAGCTCCTTCCGAGCTACAAGCGGCGTGTGATACGCCGTGAACTGGTTCTGTCATTTCTGCACAACCGACCGCAAACAAACAAAAAAACAAAACCGGGACGCTAGCAAACTAGGGGACATAACTGTGCACCAGGAACCGGGCACGACGCTAGTGCGAAGACGGGTGCCGCAACGATTAGAGAGAAAGCCTGCTTAATCAGTGTTCGCCCTACGCCTGTGACGCAGCGCAAGCAACCCAGCACAGCTAGACAGGCGCACAAGCGATAACTCTGCTACGTACGGGGCAAGTGAGATGCAGTTCTTGCCAGAGTCGTACAAGAAGAACGAAAGAAAGAACCAATCGACAGCAAATACAAAATTTAACGCGCATTACAAACCCGTATAGGAAAGCGGGTTTTTATTGCGTTATGAAAGTTTGGAACGGTTTTGCTCCTCGAACGGGTATTCTGTATATTCTAAGAAGGACTGTACTGGGCAAAACACAAACACGCAAGTTATTCCAATACGTTTTTTTTTTGTTACTTTCTTTACAGTAAATTTTTCAGCCGTTCCAGTGTTTGTGTGTGTGTTTATTATCCAGCAGGATAAATTATTGGTGAACAGAGAAAGGTGAAAAACAGTGTTGCGAAGCGCTTGAACAGTGAACTTTGACTTTCCAGAAAGTCCGAAACTCCTTATCGGTGGCATTTTTGAGCCGGAGCAGCAAGAATCAACCCAACAGCGAACCTCATCGTGCGAAGGTGAGTGGAAAGGATAAGCGTGAAGACTGAACGTACTGCTGCTTTACCCAACCAGTCTCTTTCTCTGTTAACACTTCTGGAATATCTCTGATTTGGGCAAGATTGTCGCTTGCTCGAGCCGCACCAACAGTGTTCCAGTGCGTTGAGATTTTGAGCCGGCCCGCAGGATTTTCTTATGCCCCTTAACCACACAGTGCCCAGATTTAAAGTCCGGGTACCGTTGGGTCGTTAATAAATATAAAACAGGCCGTAAAATGGGTTTACGTTCCCAATGCCCAATCCCTCCCTCCGCGTTAAGACCCGTTGCTTGCAGGCACCGGGGAATGGCAAAGACCTGTTTATGTCTTGACACCTACTTGACTTGGCACCGAGACCTTGGCACTCTGGCCGGTGAAAAGTCGCATTAATCGGTGGCTAATTTTACGATCGACATGTGGTGTCGATAAATTTCCGAGGCCTCCCCTGCCGGGCACACCATATTCGAGGAGGCGAGGATTATAAACTGGATTATGCAGGAAAACTTTATCATTTTGCATTGGATTTTGCGAGGCGCCATATTGGATTGAAGGAGTTAGTTACAGCTTGCGAAGGAGAGAGAGAAAGATTAAATTCCCAGAATAAACACTTCAACTTCGACTCGGCGCTAAATGTCAGGGTTGCAGCGCCAATGTCCCAAGGGTTGGAAGTTCTCCAGTTTGGAGTGTGTTCTGCCCGATGTATCGGTAAACTGGGGCGTGCAGTTGTAAAACCAGTTATCCTTGCCCTGGCTCCTTATTTGGAATTCGCCGCCCTCCCCAGTGGGCTGGCTGCTCAGACAACCCGACCAGAACGGATACGAGCTGTTCGAACCACCACCACCACTCGAGCAGTTTGATGTATTCACCTAGTTAACAGTCAATATTTGAGCTATCGTAAACTTAATGAATAGCTAATCGGATGCAGAATCAAAAAGTCGTTTCCGGACTCCGGGTGGACCGCAGGACCGTAGCGTAGCCACCGTCATTGAAAAGTCTTTTCGTCTCAAGCAGGTTACACAGCTCTGTTTACGGTGCCAGTTTAACCCCTCCCCGGGGGCGATCCTGGGTGATGCGAAGTGGCCGAGATTAGAATCTTTTTGCCGACTCTCTGCAGAAGCTAGGTCGGAAGCGCTTTCTGCGAAAAGTGGTGCATCGATTCCGTACCGAAGTGGGATCAATATTTCGTTTTCAATTTCCACTCGCCTGCTGGAAACCCAAGCACTCACTCTTGGCCAGGCATCTTGTTTGAACAGCGTTTATGTGTGTTTTGTGTTTCCGTGCGGGTGTGTGTGTGTGTGTGTGCTTTAGCCCTCGAGCACTGACATGAAGATTGTCCCTCGAGCGCGCCTCGGGGAGAACAGGCAAAAAAGGAAGCAATAAATCTGATTAGCTTTCGGAATCGAGCCACTTCAAAAAACTACTCTCCCGTGGCTAGTCTGCGTCCCATCGGCAGCACTGTGGCAGGGAAAGGGTTTGCTTCAACGAAAAACTCCCTGTTTCCGGCGTGATGGCGCTTATGAGCGTACGATTGAAGCGAGGCAGAGGCACACAGGGGGAAGTGCGCAATGCCAACGACACAGCGCCTTCACAGAACGCAAAAGAAAAGGACACGGAGAAAGCCCGAAGGGACGGACTGTTTCTCGAGATTGTACACTTGTGATAAGGTGCACGGATGTGCTGTGGATGGAAGTTGTTCGACGTACCGTGCCCGATACTCTCATGGTAGCCATTGTCCATAAAATCGATTCGATGCTGTGTGTGTGTATTTGAGAAATCTTGTCGTAGAGGCAAACGTGAGCAAAACTATCCATGGGACTGTTTGGAGGCAAACTGTACGGCGCGAAAGCGCTTTCCGGTCAAAGATTAGATACGGTAGAGGGCGTGAAGGCAATAAGTGTAGTTTATCACAGCCCACACACTCACACCAAACTGCACTTACGAATCCTTTTGAGATGTGTGGATACGTTCCTGCCATCTATGAGCTAAGCATCGGGATGAGCGTGGTGGTGAGAAATCTGATCGGACATCGAATACATATTCCAGAACACGAACACTGTCTGTCAATGGATTGTCCATTGAGATGCTGCCTTACTGCCTTACTCCAATGCATATTTACTCGGCAGATTGACAAATAGACAGAGCCTACCAGCCTCAGAACTTCCAGATATTGCCAATGTGACCCTTGCCTTTGGAGACGTTGTTGTGAAAATGTTTCTATAGGCAATGGCCGAGCAAAATGAATCTGTACCAAGAATCAACGTTCTCAACTTCTTTGGGGTCTCCCACCCTGCCACATGACGTGAGGATATGACTGACAGGTTTCGTGCATCCAAGAAAACGCTGAACACGGCCAAGCATAAAAACCGAAATAACCACGTGAAGCGAAACTTCGATAGCTACGTTTTTCCAGCAAGCTCCAATCCAATGCTCAAATCACCAAGAAAAACCTTCAACTAGCGTTCAATACTGTTTCAAGATGGCGTGAGCTGTTTTTGTACTCTCCTGTGACCGTCGTCTATGACATTCGCTAGCGCCTGTGTTCAGCCTGCAGGTACTGTTTCACTGCTCGTACCGATAGCCCTGTGCTGCTCCATGGCGCAACAGCAAAAGGAGGACGCAAAATCTCCTCTTGGCAAAATGTTCAATATTTTATATAAACTTTCTTCTTTGCTTCCATGCTTCCCCATTAAAAACTGGAGCGAGTTTTGGGCGGTTTGTTTTGCTCCGTTTAAATTCTTAAGCCAAAACTTTATGCTTAAAAAAACGCACACACAACAACGACTTTGCAGATTCTTTGCTGCTGAATTTGCGATTGAAATCGTCGATGTGTGTCCTTTTGTGTGTTGGTAGCCAAAGCACAAACGACAAAAAATCGAGCATGTTGTGCTATCTTTATTATTATTGCATACGGCGGACAAAACTTCATGGTTGCATAATGTGACTTTAAAATGTAAAACACTGTGCCACAGTAGCATCATGACAAAACACTTTAAACATGCTCAATTTCTCGCTTCTTTCTCGTTCGCTTGGTCAATCTAAAAGCGACATAAAGTGGAGAGCATTTTTTTTCTTTATAAAACATAATTTAAAACCCATTTCAAAGATTACTCAACAAAGTTGAGGCACACTGCCATTGATCCCCGGGTCGGTCTGTATGCCCGGCAGCGCTTAAGCTTTTGCATATCCCACGCTGCGGTGGTCGATAAAAGATCCTTCCGCTCCGTGAGCGGTAGGATTAGGTAGGAACCTCCTTTAAAACTGTCCTCCTCTCGCTGACTTCCGAAATTATGCCGTCCTGCCGTCCACAGCAGGGCAGAAATTACCATGATATTAATGCGTGTGGCAAGATGCCGCCACCGACCGACTGCCTCCCCCAAAAAGAAGAAACCACACCACAGCTTATCATGTCGCCTCGCAGTACGCTTTTCTTTCGCTTCACATTAGCATATGTTCTTCGCCTCAATGAAGCACAATAAGTCATCCTTTACTGTGCGTTTTTTTTTTATTTTTGCGCACGCCGAGAGTGGCAAGATTTTTGACGCATTTTTCATCCCCTGAACTCCTGCGTCGTCCTCATATTGACGCATTAAAACATTGGCTCCGCGTTGACTTGGCGATTTTGTTTTGGTTATTTATTTCTTTGTGCGAGTGACTTTGTAGAAAGTTATCCAAAAACCAAGGTACTGAAGGATCTGACGAATCTTTTTAACGCCCTTCCAACCAGCCAGCCAGTCTTGGACGGACGTTTTTTCGTGCGGTCGTAAGGCCCGGTCGGCCCTGCAGCACCGTGGCAACATAGAGTAAGAGAGAGAGTTTTTGCGAGTTCCGCGCGCTGCCCGCGGCAAACTTTGTCCTGACTCTCTGCCAATTTCATTTATTTCTACACCTCTTCCACCATTTCCCTCTGAGCTCCGAGGGAAGGCTACATTCTTGTTCGCTCTTACGCGTGGCGCTTGAAAGATACCTTTCGTCGTTTTTAATTCGTTACCGTCTCGTTCGCGCTCTCCAAGCAGCTGAGGCTGAAGCTTTAGTGCCCGCCGTACGAGTCCTTGTGATGCTGCGATTACTTTGATCTGACCGTCCTTAATCTTCTGCTCTTTCCACGTCCCTTAGGCTGTGGCACTCAAACACACACACACTAACAGCTTTCAGTTCAACAGAGCTTACAGTACACAGTGCAGAAGGTATGAAATATGCTTTGGCTCAATGTTTCTTGCACGTATTTTTCTCTCCCCGCTTAAAGTCCATCAAAAACCTTTACAACTAAAGCCGTTACGCTGGTTACAAAAATGGACCGAGTTTTTGTACCAGAAGATACTTGAGCACTTTTGTGGTTTTCTAGGCCTCGTTTTTCTTATCCCAAGAAGCAAGTGGGAGCTCTATGAGTGTGGTTTAAATTTCTGTTTCATACGTTAAGCTTCCAGTTAACCGTCGTCTTCAACAGAAACCATACCGCGTTGACTAAAGTTGCTCGTACAAAAGTAGCAAAAAAGAGCCACCCAAAACATCCACAAAGAGCGCCCTTCAATATCCACCTGTATCCTCTCCAGCAGGGAGCAGGCTAAAGCAAGCAAGATGTGTAAGTAATTGCACACCGTAGGGCGTATGAAATTGTACTCATTTAACTACCCACAGCTCGGCAGAATCGACGGCCGGTAAGGGCCCCAGCGCTATCTCGCTGTTCCATTTTCAATCATGCTTCACGGGCCGGCTTTCCATCAGACATAAATATTGTGATAACTGTTGCCCGTTGCCCATTGTTTACACCGTCCCCGCAAACAGTGGCAGTCGCTAGGCCGTGGGTGTATCGAGTGTCTACAATATCCTGTCCACGGGCAGCTCCGTTCAGCAAAGCAAGAGTGTGTGTGAGAGAGAGAGAGAGAGAGAGAGTTTGAAAGAGGGTGAATACTAAATGAGCTGCTGAAGTATGTACTTCATCAAAGAAAAATGAACCCCACCATCTTTGTCCAACACGGCGCTCGTCAAGCGGGAAAGTTGTCTTGAAGTTTACCTTCCAGCGGAGTTTCTCCAACCCCTCTTCGCTCTTTGCAGCTACCACCACTACGCTTGGAAATGGAAGTGACAGATCATTTATTAAAATTCTACCATTAATTTCTCTCCCAAGGTAAGAGACACACTTCTCTCGTCCTCCACCGTTTGTGTTCCCTTGGCTGGTTTCCATTTACATTATCGATGGTGGAGAGCGCCAAGGAGTCGTGTTCTTTCCACGTACTACGCAGCAGATAAGAAACTCATCATCATCGTCGCATCATCCCTTTTTCACCTGCCCCGTAGTGCCGCCGGCATTTTGGAGCACAGAGCGAAAGACATCTTTGAAGTGAACTATAAATTTATTCACCTCTTCAATTAATCACCGATTCGAACGAGGTGAACTTTTGTGTCACGCTGGTATGGTACGATAGCAATCGTTTGGGAGATAGTTTAAAGGGGTTTTTTTTGCAGAGACGCTCAATCGATTTAAGGATACTCCTCGATAGGTCCTGAGCAAACGAGCGATGGTAATGAAAATGGTTCCGTGGTATATTTAGTCTCATTAAAAGCACACTATCAACGCATCGAGGAGGATGTGTGGAGCTCATTGCTTGCGTAACATCCTTTCCGTTTGAGTATATAAGTTGCTACAACACTCCGGGAAAGTCTCCGCACCATTAAACGGGTCAATAGGGTACACTTTTACGGAGCACCGCACACATCGTTTACGAGGGATAGTTTCACATTCATTCTCCCCCAAAATAGTTGCATCCCTCCCTGGCATGTGACTTTCATGTGCGAGTGCCGGTCAAATACCCAACCGGAAACACGATGGTACTTGCAAATGGGTTACGCTCTAAATCACTTTAACCGACTTGGTGCGACCGCTTTCGCCCCTCTTTGTGTGTGTCTTTATCTCGGCTTAATCTTCACCATCGAACCCGACCCGTACGTGACCATGATTGTGCATCGTTCAAGATGCACAGTCACGGTTTCGGCACGGCGGAACCTTTAAGGATGCTAACTGACACTTCTTAACGTAACGCTCCGTGCTCTTGTTAGCCGGCTGAGATGGGGTTGGCTGTACGACGATGGGAGTGTTCGAGGGCGGATAATGGTCAATGGATGAGATGGCTCTCTCCATGTGTGAGGGTGTGTGTGTGTGTGTGTGCGTTACATTAGCGTGTTTCGGTAGGAAATGCAGCCCGGAAGCCCGGGGAGCCCAACACTGAAGGACAAAGCCACCTTAAAAGCATCAATGGAGCATGCACACACACCGACACATTTATGTGCACGGAACCTGATGCTAACGAAATGGTATCTCTGGCTCGACATTCGAGGGGTTTCGGCATCGTTTCGGGAATGTTGAAGCGCTTGAAGCGTGTTATTCTTTCTTTGTTGTTCTCCCCCTTTTTCTTCCCCGACTAACAAGCAACCATTCTCGATGTCACCGAAGAAGTTGTTCTTTGCACGAGGTTGGATAGGTATTTTTGGAAACGATCACAAATTGCCATCGCACACACTGGAAGTTTGCAAAAAATAACAGGCACACTACTACCGAAGAATAGGGCAAGATAGCAGCAAAAAAGGACGAATGTGTGTGTGTCTGTATGTTCTCCAGCAAACTACTAGAAAGAAGTGAACTCATCTGCAAGCATCCGGTAACACACAGACACACAAGTTGGTGTTACCTTTCTCGATTATAAGGGACCTCGCTTGCACGCCGTCCTGGAACGTTTTGGGGCCACTGCTACATGGGCTCCTTCATTTCGGCTCCAACGATCGGGACCGGTTCGATACGCACGAAAAGACCGTTTTTCTTGCTTGCACACAACGGGGCACTCTGGGACAGCGGGACGAGGAAGCAAAAACACACTGAGTTTCCATCTCATTTCTTTCGCCCCGGTTGTGCGCTTTTTGCTGTTGCTCCGGCTGCTACGCTTTTCGATCCATTTCATCGCGTGGTCATTTTCCGTGGCAACATCCCCTGGTGGCCTGGCAATCAGGCCTTTTGTCGTACGACCAAGCAGGAAGAGGCTAGCCCTTTTTTTCTTACCCTTACGATGCTCCTTATGGTCGCAAAAATCTTCGAACATTTTTGCTTTGCTCATTCTCCTGGCACAAAGCTGCACGTGCACATGCAGGAGGAAATTGATTTTTTGTGTCCCAGTATGTGTCCCAGTCCCCCCCCCCCCCAAAAAAGGCGAAAGAAAAAAAGGACGTACCAATCCTTTCATGCGTTGATGGGTGGTTGGTGCCCAAAAGCTCAAAGCCCAAGTTTGCGGTTGCTTTTGTTGAAACGATGGCAGTTGGTGCCGTGTGTCGGTGACAAGAACGATAAGCCCTTGCCGAACTTAAATTCTCTGTGTATGTGTGTGTGAGTGTGTACAGCTAAGTGATGTGCAAAACTGTGAACGTCGGTGAAGGTCCGATGCCACCTAGAACACACACACACACACACACATATTAGTATAATAATGATTACGTTATTAATGATGATAAATTATCTAATTTTCCACTGGGACGTAATTTATGCCCGGTTCGGAGCCGGGTGCCAATGAGTGGTGGGACTGTCGGGTTTTTGGTGCTCATAGAGCGCTCTGGTACGAATGTATGTACGTGTTCCCTAGAAACCGAGAAACATCTTTAAGCAGTCCGAATTTTCTGGGCAAGAACGTTGTGGAGTTTGAACGACACAAGTCATACGTCCCAAAGAGGTGTGTTTTAAATCGCTTTTAATCCCTTTTTCTCATACAAATTGCTATCACAAACCCGTACACTAAACGGTATCCTCAGCAAAGAAGCTTTACTGTCTATCGAAAAGTTTAAATTCCCGCTTACATTTGATCATTCGCTTTAAACCAGCTGCACTTAAGAAAATTAGCAAACAGAGCCCGCAGATCGGTTTCGTTTCGCCAACCCTCGGTGGCACACACCTCACCCAGCCCGGGGTGTTTTGGTCCCGGATAACTTTGTTGACTCCTCCACGCATCATCATAAATTAAATTGCTTTCCGCAGCGCATCCTCATAAATTAAAGCATTAAAACATGATTGCGCCCTATATTTACGACGGCTCCGCCGCTTGGCCGGCGGGCACAGTTCCAACTGCCATTCGGCGAACGGGTGTGGAATGGTATTTCGATCGTGATAAATTGATCACTAACTAAATAGAAACACACACATACACACACATACACACCCAGGGTCATATGTATAACAGCAGGAGCAACAAAAAAAATGGAGCAAAACGAATGGAAAATACGCGAAATGGATCAAAAATCGAACATGACGGTAACGCGCTGATGATGGTTCGATCCTGCAACCGGACCGTTGCCAAAGGGATAAGGACCCAACGAGCCGTGGCAAAAGCGTGGCGCGCAACGGTATAGGTTTTCTACGTTTCTCAGCAATAATCCAGCCCTCCCCAAAAACCCATGCTGGGCGTAGTGGGATAATTCGATTGACGTCAGCCCAGTGGCAGGGAGTCGAAGCATTCCATTCCCGCTGGTCCGTCGGAAAGGGCATAATTTGTTGCAGCACTGAGCAAATAATAATAATAATAAAAGAAAACGGATACGCTGTGTATAAATTTCACTCAACCGCATCGAAAGGGTGATCGATTTTTGATATAAATTGTGGCACGGGTACGGGGACCAGCGGTGTCACCGGGAGTGATGGCAACGAGCCGTCAAAATCCCGTTCACATTGAGCGGAAAGCTGATGAGCCCCCGGATGAGCGGAAAGCTGATGAGCCCCCGGATGAGCGGATCGGTATGCTTCCCGTGGTCGTGGTGGTGTCGTGGTATAAATAATAAAAATCTAATAATTATTCAAAAATTAAAATCGCCCCCCTCTCCTGGGCAACCATACCAAAGAGGGATTCTTGGTGCGGCCAGTGCAATCTCTCTGCGCCAAAAAAAAAAACGGGTGGCGCGCACACACAAAGGGTATCGCATTACGTGACAACCGATGCAGGCACGTTGCCAAATTAAAAAACGCGGCTCATTGTCGTGTTTTTCCAACCCAGCTCCTACCATCCTGCTGTCCAATAGGATCGTGCACCGATTATGCCGTCCGGCACAGACCCGGACCCAGGAATTCAATTTTCCGATCAGTCGGGTGGGCGAGGCGAAGGCAAGTCTGCTGACTCGTGGCAGCCGACCTGACGTGTGTGTTAAAGAAGTACATGGGATGGGCTTTCTTTGTGGATGAATCATCAACGTCCTGTATGGTTCTCGTTTTTTTCTTTCTTATTGTCTATGTCCTGGACGTCAAACACAAAGAGAAGTTTGTGCTCCAAAGTGGTTGTTAAAAAAATAGAACCGAAAAATCGAAATTCTTTTTCCCCCACAAATCTGTCAGTCTGCGGGCGAGAAAACGTATCCATTACACATCCAACCACGCGGGGGTTTGGCGCTCGTGTCATTCTGGCCGGTGGCCTAACTTGCACCCTTGTTTGGCGAAACTACCGCAACAGCTGGGATCTTCTGGGGCGGCGATGAAGCGCGAAACTATTTTCCGTACTGTTTGATACCGCGGCTGCCAATTGGGAAAATGGTTCGAACGCATCTCTCACTCTCGGTGAGTGAGATACAGCGTCGAGGAAGAGCGAGAGAGAGAGAGAGAGTACTGGTGGGAGATAGGGGAAAATTGCTGGCACGGAAAAGTGATACCAATATTAAAATAAATAAATTGCACGCGCATCCCAAGTGGCCGGTCGGCGTGACGAGCTCCGGTTACAGTTACAGGGGAGGTTAGACGTGGGGCGACTCTGTGATTCGATTTAGCACCGACGTAAGAAGAATGCAATTTTTCGTTTACTTGCGGTAGGGTGCGATCGATGCTGTTTTTTTTTTTCTTTTTTATGACAGCATGATGTCATAGAAGTTGCAAATAAACATGGTATCAAATGGTTTTTTTGTCGTACATCCGATACGACTTTGAAACAAGCAGATGATTTAGAGATTTTCATTAGGAATTCTTTTACACAATCCATTCCGTTACAAAAATGGGAATCTTCCTTCAAAATGTGAAGCCAGGCTTAGTATTTTGCCAACTTTTTTGGCCATTTTTGTCTTATAATAGCTCTCCATACTTTAATGGAAAGTAAATTATCTTCGGATTACTGATAATTCGTTTGCGCTAAACTACGAAGCAATGCATCACAAGATCATTCTACGTCCAATGCCCAACCTGTCTGCCGTCGGGGACGAGATGATGACTTGAAAGGCGCAAATATATCTGTAAATTTGTCCCGCTTCAACTCCTGCTAGCGGCTGCCAGCACCGTGGCATCGTGTCAAACGCCATTACGCTGACAGATCGGATGACAGTCGGAAAATGGAGTGTCTCTATCATCATCCGCTTCTTGCGACACTTATCCTCCTGCTCCTCGGTGGTTTCCACCCAGTAAGTGGCCGTAAAAAGAAAAGCAAACAAGGTAATATTATTGAATCGAAATGATTTTCAACCTGTCAGAGAGAGAGTGATGCAGCGCGCTGATGTTTTGAAAAGTTTTGATTTGTCTTCCGCTTTTCGATCGATAAAAAAACGACATTACAGGAAAGCAAGACACAAAAAAAGTGCTCGCACGTGTACCGGCACATGAGGGAATTGAAAAGCCTCCACCCTCCTCCTCCCAGACGCTGTTGTGTGTGTGTGTTTTGGGGTATGGGACATTGGAAAAAACTGTGGAGAGAAATGAAATGAAAAGTCAATTTGGAATGAAGTAGTCCCGTGGGAGCTAGCACTCGTTCCGGGAAGGACAAGTTTGCCGAGCCAGCAATTAGCAACGGATACACGCGATTCGGGGCGGCATTGTGAGCGGTGTGTTCGGGGTATAGACACCGGAGAACAACCGGCAGTAAAAGCAATAGGGAAATTTATAGACACAACAACAAAAAAAGAATCTGAAACATTGTAATGTTGTGCAAGGGAGAGACGTGGGATAATTTGATTTGGGAAACTAAGAGCTTTTGGAGTCCATTTTCTGTTTTCGTTTTTCATGCCAGTAATAGACTGTAGAAGCCATAGTAGCTAGAGTAGGAGCAAAGTTTGGATCCTACCAACTGATGCTTAGTGTGTGTGTTAGTCCATTATTTGACGTCTCTCTTTATATTTTGAAATTTACTTTTAATTCGCTCTCGATGGGCTATCATTTACAAACGGATTATATAAAAGTAGAACACCAATCGTGTGCCATTTGCGTCTAATGAATCGTTGAATTAATTCTTTCAAATATTTAATTGCAGTGGATCAGCTTTTGTTTTATTTTAATTGGAAATAGACCAACATATTCAGAGGTAGCTCGATAGTTCATTCGATAGAAGCACCGGCTCCTACAAGATCGGATAGAATCGATTCTTATTCAGACCGTTCTCTCGTGACAAGGACTGACTTTTCGATATACACACAATACACAATAATTCTATGTAGTTTGTAAAAAAACCTGGCATGACCGAGTACCAAGAAGCAGAGCAAAACAATGCTACATTCAATTTGATGTTACACATGCTTTAGTACTAAATATGAAAAACTGTTGATAGTATGTTTTGAGTTCAGGTGTATTTTTTTCATTTTTTGCACATTAATGTTCAATTTTTAAAGTATTATTCCCATGATTTTGTACGAAGTTTTATACCTCATATTTTTTTAAACAATATTCAATACTTCTCACAATATACGTGTCTTTACTATGATGCCTTGAAATGGATTTCGATATTGCTATTACTTCATCCATCGTCATCGACAGCACACTACAATGGTATAAAACTTTCACTATGTGTGTCTATAAATCTAAAACGTCTCCTCTTTGCCATAAAACGACTTCAGAACGTGTTAGACACTGAACTGTATACTCTACACCAACTTTTATGGCATCTTCAACTCCAACGCCTAAGAGTTTGCAAAACGACCAAAGTTTGTCCACTAGCCACGACCGGTGATAAAACCGAGCAGCGCTACTTTATGACTTAAAATCACAGAACGTTCCCTCTCCCAAACAATTTCACTGCAGACTTCCATCCCCATATATCCCGGAACATCTCGGGCATCATACGTGACGCCTCCAATCTGCGAATTATCTCGCCGTCAAATGTATTGTAGCCTAGAAAAGGCTCCCAACGCTCTCAACAAATATCTATGTATATATGAAGCGGATACGACAAATCAGTCCAACTGCCGGAGGCACAACGAAACGCCCAGCAAACCTAACGCCTAGGCTGAAGCCTAAACCCGTCGGGCAAAACGTTGCGGTACGCACACGAAGGGGGCACCGCTTTACGGCTCGGGTTTTCCTTCCTTGGGCGCGTCCTTGGGCTGTAACGGATCGCCATTTTTCCAAGCCCCGCTCCGGAACCGGAACAGGGTGGGGCCGGCCGCACTGTTTTGTGGTGTTTGATGCTTTCTTTTTGTGGCTTTTTTATGTTTCTTTCTGCGCCGGTGCCTTACGCCTCGACTTTTTCCCGCTTTATTTCGAGGATGTTGATGATGATGGAACGACGGCAAGTTCCGCTGCCTTTCCATAAAGCGTGCGGGAGGAAATACGAGAACTGCTCTCGCTTTACTCAAATTGTACACCCTTTTTGGGGTGCTTAGGGATGCCTTATTCTGCTGCCCTTACTCCCCAGAGGCCACGGATGTACGGCTGCTCGGTGCTCCCACTCAGTGAAGACCAAACAAAAAAAGGAAGCAGCAGCACCGATCTGCCGTAGCTGATGATGTAATTTTCGGATCATTTTCACTCGCGTGAAACTTTCGCTTCTCACATTGCCGAAGCCGGAGAGTGTTTTTCTTGCGTTGCTTCTGCCCACTCCTGTGCGAGTGCCGCTTTCCTTGGATTCAATACAAAACGATACTCGGATAAGCAAAGCAAACGCTACCCAACGTTTGCACGAGATCTCATATTGTGGTTTTATTTTGTACTGTAGCTCGTTTTTTCATCTTGCCAACTCCCAGTCGGTATAAGCACGCACCGCCCAACAACAACCTTCATGCAAAATTCCAACACCCCCCGCAACAGCCACTCACCCTGATGGAGCCGTTTGGAATTGCCAAAAAGCATTCCCATTCCCAGGTTTCCGCCCACGGCATCCAGCAGGGCACAGCGGCAGCCATGGTGAGATAGCGTGCCCCTCTTCACCGTTTGAGCGGATAGCCCAAATTGGGAGGAAAACTTAACGATCTGGGAAAATTCAGTTAATTACCAGCCTGTCAGTTCGGCACGAAGCGCTCTCGTGCGCTGTAGCAAAAGACGCACACACACACACAGAGCACCGAACTTTGCAACGGGTGGTGTATTATTTTTCCTACGTATTTTCTTCCATTTCCAGCTTCTTTGCTGTTGTTGTTTTTTTATCCCGTTTATTTACTCTCGCACGCTTTTTCCCTTCACGCGACAGGAGGAAACCCTGAAACCGATCACAGTTTGTGTACGGTTGGAGGGCGGAGCGGGAAAAGAATAATATTTGGCCACCAACAACGAGCAGCAATACAAAAAAAGAAAAGTGGGATAGAGCCCTAAATTAGTCGAGCTCGCGCCGCCGAACGCTACTTTTCGGGCGGCTCATTATCTCAATCTCGCAAGTGAAGAACGATAATGCCCGAGACGCTGGGTTTTGGGGCTATTGCTGGAGGCTAAATTAGGTCAGCAGGTTTGATGACGCTAGAGCGTCGAGATTGGCACTCCAGCACTTGCGCCAGTGAGTTTTGTTTGGTTTCGAAATAGAGCGCACCGAGTTTATTTGAATTTCATGGCGAGGAAATTAACTTAAAAACGCGTAGCCTGCGGTAGTTTAAGGCTTTGCGCTCTCAAAGGCAACGGGCACGTGCCCGTGTTTTGCATCATAAATAGCTAATCAATCCATCGGGCAAAGTCGACCTTTGCCCTCCCATGCCCTCCGGGTGAGATGCTGACGACGAAATCCTAGCACCTTCTTGCGCCCGTTCAAACAAGCGGTCCTATTTTTATACGGTGAAGATGGCTTAGCAATAAAAATAAATGGTGAATATATGTTTCTGTAATGCGATTCTGTAGCCCAAAAGCGGAACCTTTGTCCTGTGAAAGGTTTCCTTTTTTTTGTTGTTGTTGCTGGACTCCATCGGCATCAATCAATAAGGGAGACATTTCCATCGACAGAGATGCGGACCCTTTTCCAGCAGGTGGTCCCCGGGCATACAATCAGCCAACCCTAGGCCGAATGGAGGCTGGTGATGATTTAATAACAACAGCAAAAATATGAAGAAGGAAATATCCTTTTCACCTTTTCGCCCGGTTGAAGGAAGAGCTGTCGAAGAAAAGAAGGGTGCATTGTGCACGCGTGAAGGTTTGAATAAATTTCGCCTTATTTGACTGCTCTTCCACGTATTTGGGGAAAAGGTTCTGCTTTCTTGGGAAAAATTAGGCAGGTTGATTTATTCCGTTCGGCACTAAACTGTGACACGCTGGAAAGCGCACAACGGATAACATCAACAAGTGTGCAGTTGATTAAGTAACGGATTAATAACCATTCTCAAATACCGCCCCGAATGTGGCCCGAAGCGGTCCGTTCTGGGAACGTTTTAGGGTTTAAGAGCTGCCGCTAAACGGAACGTTTCTAGTAGCACGGATGGTCCTATTTTGATTTAGACTCTATTAGGGACCGACAAAATGAACTCACAAAAAGTGTGCTTTTTAATACAAAAATGTATTGCTTGGACGGTGAGATGACTGGTATACGCGACTGGTATATCTTAAGAATACGCTCACTGTGCATTGGTGATTTTTTAAGTGCTTAATGTAATAAAATCTACTAATTTTTTGTAGAATTGCTCGGCTCGTTAATTAAGACACCGCTGAATCGAAGACTTTTTCAAAGATTCCCAAAAGTTGCTCATAACGATATTGTGCCTACTACTCTACAAACTTTGAGAACGTAGTTTTCTCAAAATCATTCGTTTTGAGTGACTGACCCTGAGCTTTAGAGTGTTTGCTGAATAATTTACATTGTTCCAATAGCAGCTCCATGTAAGCAAATCAATCAGTTTGTTAAAAAGCATCCAAAACTCAAGAACACGCTGGAACAGAACCCGAATCGGTTGACTGTTGAAGAAGAATTTCTCTTCGTCAATGAATTCTGCACCGCTGGAATCCATTGAAATCCGTGTCTCGCAAAATATTTTGCCAAATTTACACCCACCCATACAACGGTGCCGAAAACATTTCGTACCATCCTTTGTGCGATGGATTCCCGTAGTTTCAGTTTCCAATTTTTCACCGAAACGATTCCCGTCCTGGGAAGTTAATTATATCGGCAAATTGTGTCGTTCTTCCTTTCCTTCCACGAGTTGGCGCCCAGCGCCGAGATCATAAAGGAAAACCTTCCGCTACGGCTATTGTGTGCTGCTGGCTGCAGAAGCCCCGAACGTGTGCCACACCATCACCGGTTGTCTGGCGCCTTTCATAGTGCAGGCGAACGAAACAATGGATTGGTGGTGCCGGTTTTGAAACATCCAAGCCGACGACAGCGTCACGCGTTCCGTTTCCGTTTGTGAAACTCCAACCCCGTGGCGGGGTGTGTGAAGACGATGAAGGTTTCGGGTGCCGATTTATGCGCTGATCCCTTTTTGCATGATTCGTCGCTCATAAAACCCTCGTCAGTTACCGTAAATCTGCTGTCGACAGAATGTCTTAAAATTCTGCACAAAATGGAACCGTACCGGCAGGAGGAGAGCCACAAGGGCAGCGTTGGTCTTCTCTCGCTCTCTCTCTCTCCACGGGGAGCAAAATTGGGTGGAAGAGATGGTGGCAGATTTCCACTGCATTCCCGGGCTTTCATTCGGGCACGTGCAACATCTTTCTCCTCCCGACCCCTTGGTGGCGTTATAAAGGGGGTTTGGTCGTTTGCCAATATTTCTATCCTGGTGACAATTTGCATCCGTTTTTCGTTTCGCCTGCCTGTTTCGGTTGAGATCCGCACGCGTCAATCTAGCAGCCCGTTAGAAAGACATTTAAATCATTAGAAAGAGAGAGAGAGAGCGAGCGCCCGAGCGTGTGGGTGGGAGAGTTTGTGAGTCTCGGGCGGAAGGAACTGCCAGGTACATCGAGCAAACATGTTTCATTTCCGTTCCTGGTGAGCGGGTCGAAACAAAAAGATGCGAATCAACGGGAGATCAATAAATATCTTCTGAATGGGGATGATGGGACGTTCAATTTCGGTTAGTGATCGAGCAGAAAGGACGTAGGCTATGAAATAATCATTTCTGCATTTTATGAAGATGTGGAGTCAAAGGAAACAAAGAAGTATTTCGTTTCACACTTGAAGCTAGTTTTCCAATTAGTTGTTCATATTAAGTCAGTAAGACATACTCTATCTTATTCTTGTTTTATAGCTTGTAAGTTTGGATTGAAGTTGTGATTTTTGTTTAAAAAATTTATAAACGGATTATTCTATTTTTTGTTTATTAAATTTTGTTTCATATTCCCCAGAAATACAATTTAAAAAACCTTATTGAGCAAAGAAAGTATTTCATGTAAATTTCTTGTTCTAAAAATTCCCAACCAAAGCATCAAAAAAGTCAATGTTAATCCTTGCAAAGCACAACTTCCCATGAGGCAAAAGAAACATGTTTGTGCCATCCGAAAGACAGGTATTTTTAGCATTTACCCCACCTTCACAATCCAGGTGCCGTGCAGACAGACGAGCCGAGTAGTAGCGTCGAGAGTTATTAAGCGGCACTTTTGCGACGGATTATTATTTTCCTACGCCACAGCACAACATCACCCCGGAACTACCCGGGAAGGCGGCAAGCAGCCGGCGCAAACGAGGTGCGAGAACAAAGCATAAAACTCTTTTCACTTCCTTCTGGGAAAACATAACAACAACAACAACAACGACGACGGAGTAGCGATGAAACAACAACGGCGGAAGTTGACAGATAGAAAAATATAAACCATCCACCCCATGCTCCCATTCTTTATTGTTCTGCGTACTTGCACATACACACACACACACACACACACACACACACACACACAGAAATACGCCCAACTCTAGCACCCAGCAATACATCATTCATCATTTCCGCCATGGTCGAAAGCTTTTGCAACTTTGCCCGATGAAAGACGGGCGTAGGAAGCTGTGGAAGGAAGCCCACACCCGAGAGAGAGAACTCCCCAAAAGCAGATGGCGGCGTTTCGTTTGTTGTTTGTCGAATTGTTGGGCGATGAAACAAAAGGATTGGCAAATTCCGGTGAAGCCTACCTTTTGGCAAAGGAGTCCAGGGAGCGGGAGTTAAACTTTTCTCGGCTCCACACGCACTCCCCTCCCCCCAACCCCCCTGTCGACAGTTCGACTCGGAAAGAAAATGGGAACTGAACTGAACCAAAGCCTGTTTTTAATGCTTCACCGCGCTCAAGACATTCGAGGGTGAAAAGTGTTGGGAGAAGAAGGAGTTGGAGGATCTATCCCGTGAAAAACAATGCCCTCTAACCATCTCACCCCCCCCCCCTCCTCCCTGCAGCAAATCCTTGACAGCTATTGCCCACAGAAAACACAACACAACAGTCACAATAGCAGAAAGGGAAACAGGGTGGCACCTGCTGCACCGATCAACAGCCACACCACACCTTACGTTGGATGATGGGAGAAGGAGGGGGGAGGGGATGATATTGTTAACATTGTGTTTGTTTCTTGTTGCTTCACTGCTCGCGCCCCAAAAGCTGTCGTTCTGATGCCTTGCGCCTACTTCAGAAAATCCAGCCATCTTTGGGTAAGGCCGAGCCGAGAGTTACGAAAATGCTAAAACGGGATGAGTTGAGGACGTAAGTGGCACATCAACAACACAAGCACCAGCAGGGTATGAATACAGCGACCGGGAAAATAGAGAAAATCGTTCAAGCGATGTTAAATTGAAATGTTTGCATTTGCTTACGGATTTGCCCCATTGCACAGAGCAGCAAAGCAGCCTAGCTCCCGAAGGAGTCGATCGTAGTTATGCACTGTGGGGAGGGCAAAAAAAAGAGTGCTCCAACTTACCAAGCGTACAAAGTGATTAAATACCAACCACCCCCAACCACTCCCAATCGTACCGACAAACGTGTAAAGGCATGCCATGAATATGCGAACGAAATGTCACCATTTTCTGCTGGATCCTTTCCATCCCTCCCCAATGGGAACGCCACGGCGCCACGGCAAAAAGGACATGCAGATTGTGCCCCGTGCTTCCCGGGTCTCATTAAAAGTTTCCGGCTCGTTTGCTATTCGACGGGTTTGCACGGACGAGATGGCTTTTAAAAGACATTACACATTCAGCGACCCCTCGCGCCCGCTTTCACCTTCTTGCACGGTACATTGAGCTGCAATGGCATTCTGTGGCATATTTCCATGAGTTAACATTGCCGAGAAATAACTCTCGTTTGCCGCTTGAGAGGCAGGAAGGATGAGGCTGTCCACTCTCGGGGATGATGTCATCTCGGTGTAGTATAAGCAGATCGGGACGGATAAACGAAGGCCTGTAATTAATCCTTCCTTCGAGCAAGATATTTAAATTAAATCTTCAATTTATTCCGCCGTTTTCATGTCTTCCAGTTGGGTGTGCAACATAGTTCCTACTGCTGTTTGCCTGCTACCCTATCCAACCTGACTTTGTTGATGCATTTCAGAAGTTTAATAAGTAGGGCAATTCATTAATTTGTGGCAGTGATGCAATCACCGGTCTTTCGTGGCGCAATCTCGTTTATCATCTTGTTAAGCGAACAATGATACAAAACATTGCAACTGGAAGGTCTTCTGCTAAATTACCCGAACCAAACCCGAACGCTGATTGGAGTTCGATGCCAAACAATTGCCTTAACGACAGTACACCAATCTACTCAACTAGATCCTCCACACAACAGAAACACATTCTCCTACATCCGCTGGGACTTGCTGCCGTCCAGGCAACAGCACAGGACACCAAATGTGGCCCAATAAAATTGGTGACCATTTGTCTTGCTGCACTGCTGGCTGCCCATCAAGCAAGAGTGTCGACGTTTCGGTAACCTTTTTTTTTTTTTTTTGGGGCCGGGTGTAGATCTGACTTTTGCGGAGGTGGAAAGCCATAGTAACGAACACTCTCGGACAGCTAGATGCCAAAGATTCCAATAACATTCGATGGCACGATTGAACAAGGACGTCAAGATCGAGCTAGTGGTGTAGGTGTGTTGGTACGTCTGCTACTACACGATAGCCAACGTCTAACAAGCGAGATGTCTTAAGACACAAGTAAACTGAAACCTCCCAAGATGCCCGCCCCTGTAGCTGAGCTGCTCGTGTACCATAAATCATTTCTGCAACTAAATAAATCTCTGCCAGCGGGACCTGCCACTCCACACGATACCTCGTGCTATCCACACTTTCCGTGGGCTAAGTTCTTTCACAGTAGCAACAGCACACTCACTCGTACATGATGGACGGCAGATGCGGAAGAGCGTACGCTGGATGGGGAAGTGGAACAACGGGAAATCTAAGCTGCCAAAATATAGTCGTGCCAGTTTGACAAATTCTCAGCACACCATATCACGGGAAAGAAACTTCAAGGCATAAACGCACACACGCAAAGAAGTAGCAGAAGCTGGGTGAGAGAGAAGTGAGATTAGTTGCGGCCAATACAAAACCTACTCGCTTTCTTATGTAAGGATTACTTTCCAAGAAGACATTTGCTTTACGTCGAACTGTGATTTCTGTTAACTCTAGAGAACGCTCAGAATTTCTCCGAAAAACAAGCCGCTTGATTACGTACCTTACACCCCAAAGTCCCAACCAATGCCACAAGAACATCGTGAACTTCCGGTCCCAATTTTTACTCTACACCGAGCCCGAGTTTGTAGTTCCAACAAAAAAGGTCAAATTTGGCGAAGCATGATATTTGTATTGTTTGGCAGAAAAATGGTGCATAGTTTCTTCGAGTTCTCCTTGTATTTCCAGCAAGCATACCGGACAAGATGGTTTTGTGCTCTTAATTTTTCCCCTTATTCTACGTTGGAAAGAAATCAACTGGAAGGCACGTCTCTGATGTTGGGAAGTAAAGAAAAACGGGAACGCTTGAACGTTGAAACTCAACTTGCAAACTCCCTCTGCTCTGCACGGTTACGTAGTGTTCGGCTCGTGCTGGAGAGTTGTTGGAAAACTAATGAACCGTTATCATATTTGTGCCACTTTTTACCTTCACCGCTATGCTACCGTCTCTGTGTGAAGTTGCAGAAAATTCGCAAGATTGACGTCACCATCTCTCGTCTCCTCGTCCGATCAAGTGAAGCGAACAAAAGCCGTCCATAACTCGCTGTGTATGTGTGTTTGTGTGTGTGTGTGTGTGTCGTAATCTGGAAAATGGCACCACACTTTAGAGAAATGGTGGTGCCATGAAAATATGGCGACCTTCCGGCGCACACGTTGCCCCACAAGGGACGCTTGTGAGCTTTTACGCACCCGACCGAGAGTGATTTGCGCTCGAATAAACCTGATTTGCGTGGCGCGTACCCTCACAAACACACACGCGTGCGGTACGATGTTGTCGCCGTCTGGTTTGGCCTTGGCCGCTGGCAATCCGGCACCACGGCGAACGGTCCATTAGCTCGATGGAATCGAAAATGACGATTTTTATGACACTCGCACAATAAAACTGTCTGGCACCGGGAGCGCTTCCCCCATGCAGATAGCCCGTGTGCTACGGAGCATCTCGTGTGCACTTGCGGATGGATCACTGGAATGAGTAAACATGTCGCAGTATTTATGATGGCAATGGTTGAGAAAATGTGTGCCTCACGATGCTAGTCAAATTTGAAGATGGCCGGGGTGGGAATTTGATGACAAAACAAAATCGAAGATATACGCGTTAACACCTTTTATGTGCAGTGAATATTGGTAATCGGTTGTGAGATTGAAGGTTGGGATTGAATGAGCCTTGTGAATTAGGTATGCATAACAGCACACTATCCGTGTCGCGATGCGAGGTATATGGACAATTTTACAAATCAGTTGCGGAGCTGCATTGAATTTGAATTTTGCTGAGAGTAGTTTCGTTTCATGTCGTCGTTTGTAGACCTTGATTGTGAGATTGTGACAGTTTAAACACAGGAGCGGTTTTTGGGACCATCAGTGTATTTTAGCTTCATTCTTTGCATATTTTTTAAACAGTTAAAATACAGTGGAACACCGTTTATCTGAGCACATCGGGACTGAACCAAGAGTTTGTATTTGACTGTCATTAGTATATTTGAAATAATATACTGACAAAATTCCTTATGATATTGAATATTGTAATAATTTTTATGAACAATATTTCTTTTCTTATTTCGAAATTTGAACAGCACAGATAAAAAGACTGACAGACATACGGTACCTGGATAAACAGTGTTCTACTGTATTCAAAACAGTCAATTGTATGTGCAAATTGGATACTTTTTGGCGCTCAAGAGACTTATATCAGCGAATTATTTCCAAATACTATAGTTAAGCCAGGTAGGGGTTGGGAGAGTAAATGACGATCTTCTCAGCACTGTCTCTACACTCTCCAAATTTTAATTTAGTCTTGCAGTGCCTATAGCTATAGGTATACTATAGCTGGCAAAAGTCCATAATTATGTTTTGTAATTTCAATTTCAATTTCATTGATTAAATTCAATATCCGCCATCAAGTCTAAATAACGCAGAATTAAATCATTCTAGAAATATTAAGCCTAACTAAACTAGTCCCTATCAAAAAATAAAATAAAAAAACACAGGTAGAGCGTAGAGACTATCATAAACTTAGAGAAAAAAAGAGAGTTAAAGAAAACTAAGAGGAAGAATTAAAGAAAACTAGAAGAAAGAAGACGATTACAGAAAGATTTAAGAATGGAGTCGTAATCAAAGAGATAATAAAAGTGATTAAACAACCTGAAACAGGATAGAAGAGGATCATTGAAAGTATTAAGAGTTTAACGTGTTTCAATTCACAGAGGATCACGAGCACGAAGAGAACCAGAGGGAACATACAGCAAGATGGACGAGAGTTAATCGGGAGCATCAGTAGCATAACGTAATAAGCCATAATTGTAGTTGTTGTAAAGCAGTTTGCATACCTTCAGGAGCTCAGAGTATTTGGTGGTTATCATAAAAAAAAATAAAAAAAATTATTGCCGAGCCTTAAAATTGGTAACATGACAGAACCAGCACCAGCAACAACAAAATCAACAGTTCGACAGGTATAACAGTTCCTTTTTTTTCATTTTGCTACCGTCCCTTAAAAGCCTCACAAATTCATCTGTCCCGGCCGAAGGCTTTCAGCGGCATTATGCGTGGAAAGCCCTATAGAAAGCTTACCAGGCGGAACCAGACCAACGGTAGTGGTGGTGCAACGCAATGATAAACCAACATTTCGTTTGGGAGGACGAGAAAAGAAAAAAAAGATTTATCCCAACAAACGGTTCCTTGCTTCCCCTGCTTGATTTTGCAGTCCCTTCGCTGCACATTTCCCTTGCGAAGCACAGCGATTGTGTCCTAGGGCTAATGGAGGTAAACAATTTGGAGCATAATTTATCATCTCGCACTTGACAGCTGCGACAACCACACCGTACCCTTATCACGGTGATCGGTTATCGTACTGTGGACCTATCTCTGTGTGTGTGTATGAGGCAAAGGAGAAAAAAATGCTCAAATACAGCAAGTTGAATACCAAAGCTGTCAATTTTGCCTTCCGAATGATGACGAAAAAAAGTTTCCAAAAATCGTTTTGCTATAGGTAAAGATTTTTAGAATGATTTTGCAACACAAAAAAACCCATTACCATTAAAGTGTAACATACGCGTGCAGAAGTAGGCATAAAACTCCAGCTCGACATCGAAATTTAACTTTAAATCGTGAGTTATCATTTCTCTTGGGAAACTGGGGTGGAAACGTTTTATTTGCCGAGCTTCTTTCTCAGTTTAGCTTACATTTAAATTTTCCATCCTCCCCACATCCGGCCAACCACCAAAACAGCGGAAGTGAAGCTTAGGATGCGAAATTTTGCCAACCAGCATAACCACCGCCGGGCGCAACACCAAAGAGAGAGAAAAAAAGCGCATAACAATATTTACAAATTTACACTCCCCGCGCGTCCGGTTGCGAGTTTCGGAGTATCTGTGTTTGTGTGTGTGTGTGTGTGTGCTTTTTGGTTGGCCCATTCCAACCCCCTTCCGATGCACCTCTCCTCCCTGCGCGGGGTACCCTTTACACGGTTACCTAATCAAATTTTGCGTAATTAAGCGTGAGCGACAGGCAGGCCGCGTCCGGACGGTCGCCAACCGGCATGCAGAACACGTACGCGCACAGACCGCCAAGAACCAATCGCAAACAAACAGGCAAAAAATGCACAGCCGAATGATAAACAATTTTATGTTTTTATCGACCCTCTTCTACCATTGCCCTCTTGGGTATGGTTCCCTCCCTTTAGCATCCGGTGTGTGAACGGACAAACGGACGGTCCCCGAGTCTCTGCGGCCGGACACTGAATTAGTGGTAAATTGGCATCCACAGTAAGCGAACGAGGGGGGGGGGCGATACAGTTGCGGGTAGAGGCACGATAGCACGTGTCTTCGATTCTGTCTTCCATCTTACACCTTCTACCATTCGTGATGGTGAAGACGAGGTTGGTTCGTTATCTCGCGTGGCTGGGAACGGGCCACAGACACAAGCCCGTGAGCACCCGGAGGCACATGCCATGAAAGCATAATGAGAACGGTTCCCGCGCGCACATCACACGCCGGAACCGCAACACTCGATTATTGATTACGCGCTTACCGCCTCTCCCCCCAAAAGCACCACACCGGAAGCACTTTCGATCGATCACTTTGGGCGGCCAATTGACGACGGTGAGGCTCGATCGGTGCTTCGCAAATGGTGCAATCGGCCCCTTGGGAGCGAGCAACAGGAGACAGAGAGGGAGAGAACGGGAGAGAGGGACACTCATTCCGTCGCTTTACCTTTTAAAGAAAGGGTGTTGGGGTTCGGACGGTTTTCACGTGGGGGGGGGGCGAGACTAGCAATAGCTTTAACGCCCCTTGCCATCTTCTGCCAGCCTTTTTAGGGGGAACGCGCGTAATAAAATAAATACAATTAAGGGACCCCCACAGCACAAAAGATTCCTTTGCGGCTCTGGGAAGAGCAACGGGAAAGGAAGGGAGAAAAGAAGGTTGATTTGCTACAATCGTCTCTCTCCCTCTATCAGAAACGGACGTTTGCTTGGGGTTTCTAGCGCACCGTTTCCGGAAAATACGCCAAAACTGAAAATGGACTCCTTTCTCTGCTTCTTCCCGCCTTTCCATCACGGATTCCCCGACCGATCGCGTTGAGTATGTGTTAATTGGATTTAGGGACTTCAGCGAGTATAGACACACACACACGCACGCACTTGAACAGAACAGAAACAGGTTCCAAGACGGCAGACGGTGGTTGTGGGGCCGAGAGTTTCTTAACTTTATCCACGAGGCGTTTGATTTATGCGCACACTGTCAGGGATGATTTGAGATTACCGCAAAGGCGACACACCATAAAACGCTGTCCTCCCCCCCCCCCCTTCCTCCACGCACAGCTCCATCGACCTCGTTAGCAAAAAGGTGTGGCAAAGAGGACGAAGATCCTACACAAACGGGAGAAAACCGAAACGCCCGGTTTGCGGCGTGATTTACGCGATTCATTAGATCGCGGGCCGAAAACCTCCCTCCCTCGCTGGACGGTTATTGTTTATTGCGCGAAATTAATTAAAAATCTACTAGCAACGGGATCCTTTTTTGCACCCACTCCTCCTTTCTGAAACCTTTCTGTAAAGTGTTTGTGTTATGAATTGTTTTCGCCCACCCTGGTTCCTTTTTCGTGGTAAATCAGCACAACACGATTGATGAAACAAACTTAAACCGATATTAAATGGTGCAATAAATATTGGCCGTGGACGAAACTTCCGGACATCGATTTACCCCCTCCCCTATGCAGGGAATGTAGGGAGGAAAATTCCGACCAACAACGAACCACAACCGCCGGTAGAGCGATTGGAAAGTGTACCGTTTTGTCGAATAAAATGCAAACCCAGCCGGCACAGCTGGATTGATTTATTGAAGGACAATATAAATTATAGCCCTGCGGCCAACGTTCAATTTAATTACCGGTTTTTCAATGGGAGGATGGTGCAAACCGAACTCGATGTAACGGTGTTGTGTAATGTTTGTTTTACCATTGTTTTTTGCTTGCTGTTGAATAGTCCTCCAGTATCCACACTGTTGCTTTTGCCCACCATTTGTGACAGTATCTATCGACTCGAAAATGGTAGAATTGCAAACTACTGCCACACTGGTACCTGTGGGTTCGGTACGGTAACTTTTCCCGGCCCATAATCCCGTCGATACACCCGCCGTGCGACTTTCCCGGGGAGAAAAGTTTGTCGTTCCCGGGGGCAACAGCGAACACTTTGCAAAATTGTGACATTGGATCATGGACGGAAGGAGAACCTGGCGAAGCGAGCGGCTTCCATGTCATGCAAGAAATTAAGACGATGGCAACACTGTGCGGTTGTTCCTTCCCTCTGTTTCCCACTTCATCCAACGTGAGCAACAGCGTCTCTCTCGCCTCCAACCTCCGTAACACGCGTGCATACGTAATTTGCTTAGTCGGGAAGAAGTTATTAAGGCGTAGCACACGGGTGGTACAACATTTTCATGAATAATTCCATCTCCAGCATCACCACACCACATCCCAGCTGCCGATGTTGTGGCGTTCATTTTGTACCTCGCTCGCTCTCTCTCTCTCTCTCTCTCTCTCTCTCTCTCTCTCTCTCTCTCTCTGTATCTTTTTCCCCACAGTGGGTTTTTCTCGTGCATGAAAAGTTTAATAGTTATTAAAATGAGCTCTTTCATCTTTCTCCTCTTTCTTCGTCCGCAGGTAAGAGCAAAAGTCTGGAGCATCTTTCGTACTGAGAGACGACACAGCCACACCTGAAGCAGAACACACACACACACGCGCACACACGCCTCGGTCTCGGTGAGGTAATTTTAATGTAAGACACCCGGAAAATTCATCCCCTGCGGTTGCGGATGCTCCCCCATGTGTGTGTGTGCAAGGAACTGGTGACGATGGAGACACACTGACGGTTCTCCCAACAGAGATCCACAGACCTTCCTGGGACCCGGAAAAGACTCATCTCAGCCGCGGGTGAAAGTGCAACATTGCGCAATTTACAAGTCTAATATATGTACTGGCTTGATTAAAGCGTACCGCTGGCAAATATTTAATCACTCCGTTCGCGAGCAAACATTGGGAAACGGATGACGCGCACAGGTTGCGTCTTTCGTCTTCCCACAGGCAGGCACCCCAACAGGACAGGTGATTTCAATTACAAAGAGCGGGAGAAGCTCTGGAAACGGGACCTCCAAAAGAAAGGCACGCAAGTTTTGTGCTTTCGTTTCCTCCGGGGAACTCTTTGCTAGTCGGATAATGACGCATTAGCTACGCAACGTCGCCATCGCTACACACGCGTGACGCTGAATGGTTTTGCGTTTATTAGTTTGTGGACCTGCGTCCTGGAACTGGAACGAAGAAACTAAGCAAACCCATTGTGCAAGCAGCACGACTGATAGGAAAAAGGGTCTAAACGGACGCGACAAGTGGACGTGGAAATTCGTTATTATTCTAGTCTCTTGCAGCGTGGCTGACGCTAGCCGTCCTCGGAACAAAAACAAGATCATTCCAAGATGCGAAAAAAAAGCATGGGAGTGCGATAAGAGCACGCTTCGAAGCACGAGTTTTGCTTTTTTTTGTCTGCCCCATTTAAAAGAGCCCCAATAGCTACAGGGACCGTTCCGTTGTGAGAGGCTGTCTCGTTCGTTCTCCCCTCCTGAACTAAATGCCGTTCACCCGGGGGTCTCGCGCACAAATGTCCTCGAGTGGTCGCGTCAGTGTCCTGCCCCGTTTGCCATTAGCGCCAGCGGCGTTACACCTGACAAATATATCCAGTGCTACCGCTGACGGTTTCTGTTTGAAGTGGTGTCACTAACCTCACACTAGACAACCTAAACATTGGCCAGAGCTGGGCAGCAAGGGAGGGATGAAGGATGGGAAAAACCAACGCCGCTAGCGGTACCACGAGTGTGTCCTTCTGTCGAGCATCGTCCCTGAGAGCACATAAATAGCAGTCGGGGAAGAAGATTTGTATGCTTCGACGTAGCGCGCACTAAAGCGTCCTCCAGCCCAGAAAGCGTTCCTGGCGTTCTGGCCGGAGGGTTCGTCGGAGTAGCGGGCCGACTCAAAACAAAGCAAACACACACACACACGCAGAGATCCCACCACCAACCGAACCACCCCCATTCGGGCACATTCACATGAGCGCTCGTTTTGTTCTTTTATTAAGGGCTTTCCCTTTTTCTCACTCTCTTTCTCGCGCCCAACAGTGCTTAAAACATGGGACGTTTGTGGTTAAACACGGTTCACAATTATGCCGCACACGTTTGCAAATGGGGTATCATCGGTGGTTGGGTGGAGAGTGGGTCGGTGATTGGGGCCGGAAACAGAGAGACGGCGAGGGCGAGACGTTGCCTGTGTTTGTTGTGTTTTTATTTCACCTCATTTACATAGCATCGGTGTCGGGCGCTATGTTTTCCCCACCAAAAAACACACATTTTTGCGTTTCAATGCATAGGTAGAGTTTGCTATGGGTTGGATAGCTGCTCAAATCACTTTCTGGTGCCAATGCTGAACTCTGGTGCAAATTGGCTCCCAAAAATCTCTACCCGCGCTACGTAAAAGAATGCTCCAAGATGTGTGTGCCTGAATCTTTGTGGATGGATAGAAGATATTAAAATTCCATCACACTTTACCCACCAGCGCTGCACCAGGGGATGGGGTAACGGTTCCTCGGAAGTCCTCCCTTGGATTTTTGGTAATGAAACGCGCACTCAATTATGAGCTTGTTATGCTCGCTCGTGCAGGATACTAATTAATATATACAGCAAACGATGCTTTAGCAAAAACCGAAACAAAAACACATGGAGAAATCTGAGCTTAATTTTATTCACAACAACAAACAAGTTGTACAATCGGTACTGATGTTGTGTTACGTTATCTCTCGCTTGGTTTATCGTGACATAGAACAACGGTGTATGCTGAAGCAATATTACTTGAAATTAAAATTAAAGCAAAATTAGCATTTCATTGAAAACTTTTCTTGCTGTTGACATTGAGAGGCCCTTTCTGACCAACGATGGATGATGATCGATGGTTTAGGATGAACTTGATGAACAAAAATGAACTTCAGTTATATGTATAACACGACCCAGGAAATAAAAATTTCATAAAATGTATGTAAAATGAAGCAAAATGAACTATAATGACTATGAAATGAACGAAAAAGAATTTCAACGGTCCCCCAGTGGACAAATTCATTGCGGTTCATTGGAAACCGCCTCTGAGACTAGCCTGATTTTAGAATGTCTGCATAAGTTTGATGAGCATTAGTATATGTTTTGGATGTATTATGTGATATATGCTGAGGAATGTTTTTGGTCGTCCTTAGCCTAAGAGATAGGTAGCTTCAAAAGATGTTTAAATATCAAATGAATTCAATGCGTAATAGGAGTTTATTTTATTTCTTGTAGAATACAGCAATATCCCGCAAGGAAATATCAAGAGATCTTTTCTCTTCTTCTTCTTCTTTGGCTCAACAACCGATGTCGGTCAAGGCCTGCCTGTACCCACTTGTGGGCTTGGCTTTCAGTGACAAATTGATTCCCCCCCATAGCAGGATAGTCAGTCCTACGTATGGCGGCGCGGTCTATTTGGGGATTGAACCCATGACGGGCATGTTGTTAAGTCGTACGAGTTGACGACTGTACTACGAGACCGGCTCTTTTCTCTATTGCCTCTAATAAGACAGCTAGTGCAACCTCGTATTCCACGCAAGACCATACAAGATGATCAATGCCGTGAATTCCAAGGCCACAGCCATCCTTGGAGTCGACCCGTCCGCTGGAGATGTACATCCAATGCAGAATGATTTTACCTAAGTCTTAACATCATTGAAATGAATCCACAATCATTAGATATGTCATGGAACCAAAAATTCAAGGAAATTTGAGAGGAGATCGAATAGAGAAACCTTGTGCAAATATGTATATCCCTCCTCCCAAATTCAGTAAATTGAGAGATTGGCCTTCCGGATAGCCTTTTTTGGCGAAATGGAGTACTTTCTCATTGCCTAAGACAACACAATTTGTAGGTAACTACACCAGAGATCAGCGAAACAACGTTTCAAACCTTTTCGGAATTTCAGGCTTTTCATATTTATTTCGCAAAAATTGGAATCATTTTCAAATGTTTTTCAAACAATCAAACAATGTTTTTTGGAAAATAATTCTGAATAATAACTCTCTTTTACCATTGGCAATACGGGCTGACTTGTGAATCCACGACATGATGTGGCAATACTTTTCGTCCCGATTGCACACTTATACTTTACTAATGATTCTTCTAGCCAATGCCTACCAGCTTTACATAAATTACCTTTTGTTGCTTTCTTTATCCGTCCCAATTGTGCAAAGTGCTTCAAAGGCAGCACCGACCAACCTCGTAGATCGTTACTGAGCTCTTTACCTAGACCTTGAACATCCCTTCTTACCCCTTCTCCCTTTTCAAGATCACACTCCGCCAGCAAAAAGGTTATGCGAAACCCACACCACACCAATCTTAATCGCAAATCGGCGTCTCATTAAAACGAGAGATAAAGCACCCCGCCGTACAACCCGTACAGCACTCGATTGTACCGAAGCGTTCGAAGGTCCAAAATTGCTTGCAATGCTTTTTTTTCGCTCGACCTGCCCCTTAACGTTCATCGGGCAGGCACTATTGTCCCGGGCCCTGGGTCCTGGTGTCAAAGATAAACAAAGCCGTGATTATGGTAAACAGCGTCCAGGCATTCCGGAGCAAGCATGCGCGAGCCATTGCTCTGGATTTAACCGGAACGCGCGCAACATGGCGAACATGGTGCTAGGTAACGGTTTAGTTTTAATGCGCTACGGGCTCGTTCCGGCCGGGTGCTCATAAATATTTATATCCTCTCTCCCGGAGGTGCTATTTTCCTGCACTTACTATAACTGGACGTCCTGGTTTTGGTTGGTTCGTGACGAGCAGCGCTTGCAAGATGTAGCAAGATGTTTGGGTTTTGTGATGGAATTTCCAAGTTTCACCATAACTATTGATGGCGATTGGCGGGACGATATGCCGGAAATGGGTTTCTCGTGCAAGTTTAACACTATCGGAGGGGTTTTTAATGGTGTCTTTAAGACTTCTTGCTGCTCTGGGTAGTTTGGTTCATTGTCTTTTGTGCTTTAGAACCTGAAAGCATCTAAATTGGTCGCTACAAACAATCTGTGTTAGTAAATACTGCTGTACATATTCCTCAGCATATACACAAAACCCTATGAATGCATCGCAACTACCTAAGAGCTTTTTTCCTCTCCTATGTTTTCTCCTAATCTTTGTGCAATAAATCTACTCGTAAGAGTACACAGCCCGTCTTAACATCTCCTTCAGCCAAAGACCTACTAATGCGTTCCCGTCCCATTCATCGCGTTCAAGGACTCTCGTCCCCGGAATGGATGGGCTAGTCTCCACGTGGCTAACAGCTTTGCTTACATTCAATGGCGAACACACACAACCACACTAAGACAACCCCGCAAGCAAGCCCCGGATGTCCAACAAGTCTCCGGTTGTCGCGCGCAGCATTAACACCTATTCCGTCCCTGCCATTAAGGGCAGCTTCCGAAACAAAAAAGCCATCATCATCGTGTGCACTTGGCAAATGACGCACAAATGGCGGCTGAAGCAAAAGGAAAGACACTTCCTTCCACGAGCCGTTCTAAATGCTTCCTTCATCGAGATGAATGGCTCTTGGGTGCGCTGCTTTCGCTCTCAACATCCCGAGCTCGAAACCAGTATCTGGCACACACACACACACAGTGGGGAGGCGAGCCGATGTAGCGTGGCTTGAGGCTGAACGCAAGATAAGGGACAGGGGGGAAAAAAAAACAAAATGTATAAATTTACTACCGTTACGGTGAGCACGCACCGGTCGGCTTTAGGGATAAGTCGAAGCAATAAAGGTCTCAGGGCTTTTCACGATCGATTCGCCAAAGCTGCTGCTCCAAGTTTTCCCTCGAGCACTTAATTTGTTCGCCTTTGCTCTGGCAGATACCACATAAACAAGGTGCTTGGAAAGTTCCAATTTTTCCAGCAGGGAATGCTTCACTTTGATTCAATGTGGAATCAAAAATCGGGAGTGCCTTTACTTCCACATCTCAGGAACTGTTAATTTCCAAAAAGAACGAAACCGCCATCGTTCAATATTTTTGAACATGAAGTGTAAATAAGGAAGAAACAACATGAAAAAACAACCTACGATATTTCATATTCATCGAGCATTGTTAAAAAATGGCAATTTTACATCCCTCCGTCAACCATTTTGTACTTGGATGTTGTTGTTTTTTTAATGTTTGCCCCACGAAAACGAAACCGTTTCACGCCCAATTTACGTTCGATGTTTGTCGCTTCCGGGTAGCAAAGAAAGGGAAAAGCGAGAAGTTCAATTGTTGATGCAAAAACCAAATCACAGCAGAGAGCGCTGTGGAGGAGGGTGGTGTGAAACAAGAGCCGGAATAAAAGTTAATAAATGCTTCTTTTCGAATTTTTCCCTTCCTGTTTCCGTTGCTCACTTTACCGCGCACCGCATTAACAACGAAAAAAAAAACAAACATTTTGTGTCTTACGGGACATTTTGAAACGGGGAATTTCGGGACAAGATGATTGAGTTAATCGAGCAGCGCCGGCAAACATTCTTGCTCATTCTCAAACCAACAAAATATATACATACGGGCGTGTGTGTGTGTGGGAAGCATTTTTCAATTCACTCACTTTGTGTCGCTTCTTAATAATAATGTTGATGATGATGGTGGTGGCGGTGGTGCGGTACACCGCACACGCCCCGAGGAAGCCAAGATTCATCGCATTCCATTTGTTTCCATTGCTTGGCACGGTGTTTGGCAATCCTTTTATTTCGGTTGCTCTGCATGTGTGTGTGTTTTTTTGGAAAACAAATACGGTGGAGCATTGAGATAGCGCATGTGTGTATGTGTGTGGATTGAGCTGAAGGTTAGGAAAATGCTGGAAGGAATAAAACGAGGCAAACCGAGACGCGAGAGATGATACTTTCCCAGTGAGACTTGCCTCCCATTCCAGCCTTGCTGGCTGTTCATAAATATTTATGGATATGTGAAACGTGCATAAAATTTTCTTCACTCCGCGAAACAGTTTGGGCTCAATGTACAGCCCACCGCTAAATCTCTGCACCGGAAAAAGCTGCATTCGCTAAGAAGCAGCCGTCCTTTCTCTCGTCGTGCAGAGCGGCGATTGGGGGGATTTTTTGTTTTGTTCTCGTGCACTTTTCCTTTCGAACTAATCCGACCGATAAGCGAGTGTGTATGTGTGTGTGTGAGAGTGAGTGAGATAATATGACAGCGGGTGGCAGGTGGCAGATGAAAACTTTTTGGCCGACGCTTTGATTGCTACCCGTACCGCGCGTAAATTGGATTAAAACGCTGCCCCGTCTTCGCTCCGCAAACCGCAACAACAGGGCGTATTAGGAAGCGATTGGCTTTTATCGGCGTGAGAGAAAGCGATTTGAAACACATTCCCATGCCCGGGCTAGGGAGAAGGGCGCAGTTTTGTGGCCGAATTCTTGACAGCTCAGCAAAGTAACGCGAGAAAAGGCACAACACATACCCACAGCTTTTCTTGAGCCAAAAAAACAAAGACACACCTGCAGTGGTTTTTTCCACCCACAAAGGCCAAACCTTCGTGCGGCCAATTACTGGGTAGAAGTTTATTTTCCGGCTCAGCGGAAACTTACTTTTCTCCAGGAAAGGCAAAAAAAAACCCATCAGCGACCAAAGGTAACAACAAAGTTCCACGGCCAAAAACCGCCTCATATACCTAGGGGGAAGATGAACCATTTCATTTCATCGCCATTTCCCCGCTAAGCACCGTTCGACTTTTACCCACATTCGATAGGGCGCTTTTATGGTGTCGGCGCCGAACGTGGCGTGGCAATGGGCTACAATTACCTTGCTCTTCCCCTTTCTCACTCCGTACGGCACGACGCCTATCAGTTAATATAAATCTTATAGCACCGCTAAGCGCACCAAATTCTAACAGGCTTGCCGAGAATCCGATCAAGGCACGTATCCAGGTGACGAACAAAATGGCGTGACAGCGCAATTCTCCTGCTCCTCTCAAATTGCTTCCCGACGCCCGGCGGAAAAAAAACACGCACCGCGTGGTACGGCTTCTGATCCATCTGCTTCTTCTCTCTCTCCCCCCTACGTGAATTGTTCGATTGTTCTTTCCAGTGCGAATTCATCTTCCAATTTGTCTATCCGCGCGCGAGCACACATCTCGTGCGGTGTGATGTCGTTCTCTACGATTGTCGTCGTCGCCGTGTGCAGGTTGGGCTGTGCAGCTATTGAATATTTATGAGCATCAAGTTGACTCCCAGGCTATGCTGGGGCGGTGCAAATAGGAGGAAATGCCCTAGCAAACGTGTGGTGAAAATGGCGTTTCAAATGTGTCCGCCAGCTAGTCGATAAGCAGGGCCGTGATGTACAACACAGGGCCGTTTGGGATGTTGTTTTCTTTGTCTTCTTCTTTAGTATCGTTTGTGTGTGTGATGCTTCGATTGGCCCCAAAATGGTACCGCGATCGCGTTTGGCGTGTAAAGTATCCGGTTTAACGGTGTCTCGGTTTGAGATTTGCGTGGCAAAGGGGAAAACGGTAAAGCGATTGAAGGGGATTTTTGTCGCCAGAAAACAGACTCTTTTTATCTCAGGGTGCTCTGCTGCTTGGGGAAATTTTCCTGTTGTTGGCAGGCAGTTTCAACCAGAGTGACGCCACGCCTTGTGTATGTAGTCGGCGCCATTTTCGATCCGTTTGTTGTTTTGTTGCGGAATTATCGTACGCTTAAATCGCAATCACGCGCCAGGAGTGTTTCGCTTGCAATTGGCTTGTTTTAGATTCATGTTCTTCGATTTGAATAGGTTTATGCTTATTCCAGAAAAAAAAAGATGAAAATATGAAGAAAATATTTGACAAAATAATCTTTCATAAAAAAAAAATTATATTTCGATACATAATACAGCTTTGAACGCTTCATAAAACACCTTCATCACTCCAAATGATCAAAGCCCGATTTATACCCGTTTATGTACGAGAAAACGCCATCCCGACACTCACCCGCACAAAAGCAATGCACTTTGAAATGTACAACACTAAACTATTCACAATCTAATTCAGAATCTCATCTATTCACTAACAACCGAACGCACAAACGTTGGAGCGAACGTCCAGTCAGTCAATGCCGTTGCACACACACACGCACACACCACGCTTTTTGCATGCCATCGCCAGCGTTGTTTCCGACTTCGGCATGAACGGGGCTAGCCATTTCGCTTCACATGTCAATTTATTTCCGCCTCATAAAAGAGATAAACGAACCCAATTACACAACAAAACAGCCATCCCAATTCGGTGTTCCCGTTCCCGCTGGGTGTCCCGCTGATATGGATCCCCCGCCCTGGAGTCCAGTGGAGGCGCCCGGTCGTTCAGGGTAATCTTTATTGCTTGAAAAAAGAGTACATAAATCAAAACAAATGATAGTTGAATTTTGCATTCCCCTCACACATGTGTACACACACAAACACACACACACACAATCAAATATGTAGAAGTACCCAATTGTCAATCGGTTTTGTTTGTTCCTGCATATGTATGGTACATTGGGTGGTGGAAGGTGGCGCTTGTATTTGTGTTCCAACACTCGCATCTGATCGTGTATGTGATACACGTTTTCCTCCGCTTTCTGTACGCTTTTTTTTGTGTCCAGCGCCATTTGATTGAATGATGGGAATTATGTCCAGCGTTAGCATAGGCTGGCTTCGCTTCACATCTACCCACCGCCGTCCCCTCATCGACACTTCAATCGGATGAATGTGAATATCTGCTGGCTGTTTGTGAGCAGAAACGCACACACACACACATCTGAGGCGGATTTATATGAATGTATATTCGATGTGTCGGTGTGCCTCTCATGAAAATACATACCCCCACACCGACGGCCGTGATGGTTGGGCGCCCCATCAAAATGACTGTAATAATCCAAGCCTCGGCCGGCCCTACCCTGGAATACGGTTCCATTTTTCATCCCGACACTGATTGTGCACACATACGGATGATTCTGTGATAGTTCCACTCCCACACATCCCCATCCAGCCTGTATGTGTGTGTGAATGTGTGTCTTTATCCTCCACTTCCATCACATCCAAAATGGGTTCCAATACGTTCTCGAAACCATGCCGGAGGATATTTGCGTCCTTCTGGTTTATTGGACGATGGACGAACGTTGCACAGTCACAAGTTAGACAGCATATCCTGTGCAGCATCCCCGCAGGCCCTGTTCCAACGCCATACCAAGCTAGATAGTGCTCGGTCACGGTCCATTTGAACCATTTTCCTCCGTTTCCCTCTCGATGAAATCATAACCGTCACGGGTAAGAATTATCTCCACCGTGGAACAGTGGAGCGAGGAAGGGGCGAACGAGGTGTGTGTGTTTGTATGCCTATCTGATTTGTGAATAGCTAACGAAGGCTTTTGAACCGTTGGACCCAATGAAGAGGGTTTTGTTTGATGTGTATTCTTCGGCGGTGTTATTTACCGATTTCATTGCTTTGGTTTATGAGGAGGTCAAGAATAAATGCCTTTGGTTATTCTACTCCTAGGTTTACGAGGTTATTACAAACTATGACATATATATTCACTTCTTACGCTGGACTAAGTAACAAGAGCTACATTCAGTGTCTTACTATCGCCACGTTACTCAGAGGTGTGTTTGACATTTCACCGTAATCAGAACATGTAGAAACCATGTCAGGAATAAGACGGAGACTTGTCATATATCACTCTAAACTAGTGATGGGAAAAATGAAGATTTCGTCGGAATCGATTCCGGCTACCTCCGAAGTTTTCTGGAATAGATTCCGGATAGTAGGTCCGGAATCAGTTTCCGGAATCGATTCAGAAATCGGCTCCGGAATTGGTTCCGGAATCAGCTCCGGAATCGATTCCGAAATCGGCTCCAGAAATGGTCCCGGAATCGACTCCGGAATTGGTTCCGGAATCGGAATTGGTTTCGGAATCGGAATCGGCTCCGGAATCGGAATCGGCTCCGGAATCGGATTTGACTCCGAAATCAGAATTGGCTTCGAAATGGAGTCGGTTTCGGCATCTTCATAGGAATAGGCGTTTGGGTCCAATGATGCTTCGTGTTGATAGCGGCAAAGAATAAAAATTTACTTTTAAATGATCTATTAACATGGAGATTCCCAGACTTATTTCGCTTCCCACTCTTCTTATTTTAATTCAAAAACTAATTCTCATTCTGGAGCTAACTCCATTTCTGGAGTCAATCCTGATTGCGTTACTGGAGCAAATTGCGATTGCCAGGTTGATTCCAATTCCGGAGACGATTCTGATTCCGGAGCCGATTCCGATTCCGGAGCCAATTCCGATTCCGGAACCAATTCCAGAATCGGCTCCGGAACCAACTCCGGAATCGGCTCCGGAACAAATTCCGAAATCCATTCCGGAATCGACTCCGAGCTCCCACCACTACTCTGAACTCATTGGTGTGACAGTAGAATAATACATAATCGAGTGCCATTGGTAAGTTAAGTTTTGTGAGATATTCAGCATCTTGAACTTAAAACTGACATTACACTTATGACTAAGTGTTGAGCTTTAACGTTGAGCTTTCATTGAAAATAGCCCGGTCAGAAATATAGATCTAATTGTGATTTCACCCTTCCATTGCAACCAAAACCAAGGATTTCAGAATGCAAAAAAACTTCTCCAAAACTGTCATCAAGAGCTGGTGCGCGCAATTCACACTCCACCCCAAACGGTTCGGGTTCGTTCATTTATTCGCGAGTTTGATTACATCACTTGCCGAGGGCGTACAATTACGGCCGCGGCCATCGCCAAAAGTGTCTAAGGATCGCTGGGCAAACTATCTGCGAGTTTTCGCTGGCAGTCCCTGGGAAGCTTTGTCGTGAACCGTGAAGCTGATACCAACATCTAGCAGCAGCTATACACACACACATACACTCAATCGATTTAAAACCAATCGTACAAAGCGAACAGAAAAAGCCCGCTCTATATCTCTTTCTCCAAAAAAAAAAAACACACACACACCCGATAGACGTGTATTGCTCTACATATCTAAATCGGTTCAAAATAAATTGAATTTCAAATGAAGCTTCTTGGGGCGCTGCTGCTGGTGCTGCTGAACGGGGATCTGTCCCGAAAAACGAATCGAAACTTTTCGTGCAGACTGGCTGCGGCTGCTGCTGCTACTACCACCCGCTTTGCGTATTTTAATACAGGAGTAAGAAAAGGCAGGAGATGGGGGGGGGAGTAGGGGCATTTTATTTAAATGGAAAACTCCTCCCAGCGCGTGTCTTCTGCCGGTGCTGGTGCGGGTAATACCCGCCACCGCAACCATATCGCAATCTCGTGTGCAATCAATGGTTCTCGATCGGCTACGAGATGTGGGCAGAGTGGGAAGGTTGAGCACTAGAGAGCATGGGGGCGTTGGGGAAGAGCCTCACATAATAAAAAGAACATCATTTTTCATCCCACTTCAAGCAGTCCTCAGCTTTCAAGACACCCCTCCCGGAGGCAGGCTGGCTAGCTGCGGGCGAATAACAAAAAGGGGTGAGAAACCTTTAGCCCGCTGCCACTCAAAATTGACACCAAAAGGGGGGTGAGGGGAAGGGAGCAGCGAGTTCGCAATCAAACGGTACGCCACTTTTACTCCATGCGAAATCTCCTTCATCATTCCGATCGTCAGTGAGCTGGGTGGCGAAAGAGAGTGCCGGGTGCCTGCAGGGCAACGAAACAAACGATTCAAAAAGCTCACACCCCCCTCGAACGCCCCAAAAGCCGCCTCCCCCGAAACGGCAGCAGCCAAAGCTTTGAGCTCTACTCAGAAGTTTGGATGAAAAATTCATATCCAATAATATCAAATTTTGAAAACCCTAACCCTAAAACCCCGAAACCGTGCCCTTCCTCGAAGCGAGCTGAGTGGAGCGTTATTTCTTTCTGCAAAACCCGGATATGTGTCGGGTGTGATACGTCTGTCTCTGCTCCGGGGCCAATGGTTGGTTTCGAATGTCGGGTGCAATGAAGTCGTCCTTCATTCGACACCAGCCCCAAATCGAAAGATGCAATTTCAGCTGGCAGATGCATTCGGCACAGACACACTCCAAGCGCCCTCCGGTGAGTGGGATTTCATTTTCCAGGTAGCTTCCAGCGCGTCAGCCCTAGAGTTTGTGGCTCCTATCTCTCTCTCTCTCTCTCCCGCTCCCTGTGGGGACAAATATGTTGCCTGTTTGTATTCGAATGAGAGCGTGTGTGTGTTCAGTTTGTTTTACCATAACCACAACACTGCCACAGCGACTGCGACGATGAGAAATGCCGTCTGTCATCGGGTGTGCAAGCGGCAAAAACAGCGAGCAGGATGGTATCAGAAATTGCTTTTCGGTGCGCCCAGGGGTGCAATTGGTACGGTTGCATCGTTTCGTGCAGCCCTGTCCGTACCCGTCGCCCATCCCCTTGTGTAGGTCGATCGATCTGCAGAGCAACCGAACGGTTTCATCATGCATCGATCCCAACGCTCTGGTGGCTTTTTTTCCGTTTGGCGCAAGGTGACCACCAGTCACGCCGCGTTACAGCTCGGATGAATTGTAATACATTTCCTATTAGCAACATGTCAGTGGCAATGCTGCTGTGGCCATCCCACAGTTTGTGAGTTTGTTTGTGTTTTTATCACACACAAAAAAAGCTCATAGAGAAGGAGCAAAATTTTACAACATGTTCGTGTCTCGCTACGGTTCGGAAACAGGACGGCAGGATGAGGCCAGCTCTCGTTGCAATCGGCTTATGAAACTCAATATGGAGAAAGTAACATTTTTCATCTGATCGATTTTACCCTTCACCGCACACACACACACACATGCACTTATTGCATTCTTGGCCCGGAGTGATGGGCTGCAAGAGATGACATGGATAGCTATGAAATGGTTATTGCCGTTTCCAGCTGTCGGGAGATATAATAAATAACATGCACAATTTGAATTTATGAAATGAAGCGGACAAATACGGCAGTGCATCAGGCTTGCACAAATGATACTCGGTGCTTAACACGGCAGATGTTACCATAACGGTCATATAAAATAAGCTTTCAACACACATGTTTAATGTTGTATTTTAATTAGCACGCACTGCGATATAATTACTTTACCCATGTACATAAAAAAAAACAAAACATGAGCTAGACAGTAGAAGTGGCCCTACTGGACGCGGACGTGTTCTAACTTTACTGCACTGCATTGCGATTAATAATGCACAACAAAATATGTCCATTGTGGGTTAATTGGCACTAGCGTACTTCCTCATTTCGTCAGCTTACAGGAAAGATTGTCGTAATTAAAGTGTGCATTTTATTGTGTTGTTGATTATTACAATTGAATAAAGTACATTTGCTGTCCACAGGTTGGTATGTAAATAGTTTACATACTCTGGAATTATGGAGCAATTTACAGCTCTATTTTTACGCTTTGAGTGCCGCATCACTTGTTTTGGTTTTGTTTAACTGGGGGCCAAGCAGCTTTTTTTTTACATTTTTAATGGCTTTTGTATAGTATATGCACGGCGGTAGTGTAATCGAATGTAAACAAATTAAAAAAGTGATGTGAATGTTATGAATGTCAATGCATTTTTTTATTATGATCCAGCTATTTCCTCAGTTTACGCTACGATAGGTATAATTAAATCGGAATTGTATTTTATGTTACGTATAGACTTATTTTCAACTTGGCACATTATTGATGAAAAGGCATGTAAACGAAGTATGCTAGTGAAGCCTTTATTTATTATAATTTCAGTTACAATGTTATGGATATTCTAATATTCGTAATATAGCTACAATATAGGGGATGGTATATTTGCTATCTTTTGGATGGTCCGAAAGCTCACGAAATAACTAGAATGTCTCCGTTATTTCTGCCGTTCTCGATTTACGATAAAAACGATAAAAATTGTTATTTACGAAAACTGCGTTCAAAATATATTAATTTAGCATTACATTAGATCTTGTAGCAACATATTACACCCATTTCATTTGGAAAGACATTAATAGTAAAAATTAGTAATATCTTGTTTACAGAGGTTTCCGAGTCAATTTCCAATGTCTACAATATGTTTCATTGCCTGTGAGATGTTTTCAACAGTTGTCAAATTTTGTAATTGCATCACAATAATTTATCAGGTTTTCACATATTCCACAATTTTATTTTTTAAAGAGCATTTTTTATTTTATTTTTGAGAAATTATTTCGACTGATTTCGATCAAATAGAATGGATTTCTTAGCAATACCGCTAAGAATTGTGCATCACAAAATAAGGTTTATATTGCCTTGTGAACAAGTTGCAAAAAAAATCTTTAATAGGTTTAATGTTTAATAATTGGAACAAACAGAGTGCTTTGATCCTATTTATTACAAAACCCAAAGCCTCTTTTTTCACCGCGCTATCATTTTGACAGTGTTTTGTTGATAAATGGCGTAGGGTGGCAGGTGCAAGTTCGCTATTTATTTTACAGAATTCCGACTTGAACCAAGGACAAACATGTAATGTAAGAGCGTTTTGTATTGTCCTACACATTATTCTATAGAAAAACATTCATTTCAGGGCTCGTTTTGTCTATTTAAATGTATTGGAAAGTGTGCAATAATTGGCTATGAAGTGTGCAATAATATAATTAGGAGTTTTTGTAAGAGTGTAACAATTGGATTTTTGAGTAGGTTTAAAAATCAGTTTTGTTGGCATTATTTATCATTTCCCTAAAACAAAATATAAATACATTTTTGAAACAATAATTATGTATGCTAGTCACAAATTACAATAATATTGTAGTTTTATCCATCTCAAACATATGAAATACGTTGGCTGTTAATTTAAGTGTGCAACAATTGGCAAATTACCCTTCAACAAACTCTTCAACAAGATCAGAATCAAACAAAGAGCGATTTAGTAATGAAAATCCCATACAGCGGAACGCAACAGTTAAATAGGAACGGAAAGTACAACCCAATTGGTTAAATATGTCCCATAAAAAGGACTAATTTGACCCCGTAGCAAGGATTGACTATCCAGCTGCGTGGTAATGAATTAAGTCTCGAAAGCCTGTATAGGAAGTCACGTCCGCGTAGGACGTTATGCCAAATAGAATAAGAAGAAAAAGGACTAAATGTTGAGCTCCCTTACTTAAACCATCATTACGGCAACCGAATGGTGATTTCTATCAATAGTTTACCAATAAATCCAATTTCAGTAAATGTTTTGTAGAAAAAAAAACAAACACTGTCTTTGAGTAAAACAACAACAGTTTTAGACCGGAACGTTTAGTTTCCCCCCTTTTTGTTGCTAATGAATAGACACATTCCAAAAAGCGGTCGAATGAGTAATAGGCAAGCAACGGCCAACGGAAGGACACACATCGCTTCACAACGCTGTCGAGTCTATGCTCACTGCAATGCTGCCTGCTGGTGCTGCTGCTGCTCTTCGGAAGCGTTTTAGAGCGGTCTGTGTTGTCTTTTCTTTTTTCTTCCCCCGCTTGCATCACAAGATAAATGATATCCGAGAACCACACATTGTACATCCGTGGCAAGCTCCGTGCAACGCAACTACCCGAGATCGTTTGTACACATGTCTCTAGGTGTGTGTGTGTGTGTCTGTGAGTGAGAAAAACACAGCGAAGCACAAAGAGCCCGGTGTTTGCGGGCAGGAAATAGCAAATACCTATTTATGTTCTTCCCGTTAAAACGGATTAGTTTGTTGTTCCGGTTGCGATAACTTTGTGCGGCGGCCGTGGCTGCAGCTGCAAGCGTGCACGACTGCCAGCCCTTCCGCAGCCATTTATATTCCTGCACTTCCTGCGCTGGGTAGTAGTGAAGCAGAATCGATGTTTTTTTCTCTCTATCTCACACACACAAACGCCCTCTATTCCACTGCTTCATTCATATTTTCTTCACCACACTCGCCCACTTCCGTGTAGCCGGCGAGGGGGAGGGGCGGGAAGGAGAAGCAGAAGAAAAATGCCAGTGCATTGTGCCATCATCATAATAAACACCGGGCGGCGGATACACGTAGCAGCGCTGGTGCCAACACACACCAAGGATAATAATGACAAAATGCTTCGCCAGCATAAGCGTGCTCTCTCTCCCTCTCTGGTCGCCGCGTGCGATCGTTGGCGTGTGTCTGTGGGCTTATTGCACGCGCCCGTCTGCAGCGATTGTTTTCCGTCCCGCTTAGAGCGTTGTGTGTGTGTGTTCCCTAGAAAGGGACTATTTAATCGGCTCAACGCATTCCAGCACACAGTGGGGCACATAATGCATCGCACCGGGCGGGAGTTGTTTATGCAGCGGTAGGGGTGCGACGATTACCTCCCGAGCAGTCGGGAAAGCATCTGCTGTGTGTAGGAAAAGATTTCAATTTCCATCTGCCCGCATTCAGGGGAAAGGGCCGGCAAACTAAGGCCACCCGGTTACATTAGCCAATCGATGTGGGAGGCGGCCTCCGGCGGTGGTTCGTGTTTACGCTAACGGATTGAGATCGAGCATTTTTCAAGCTCGCACGGAGAAGTGGCAGTGGCGAACGGCGGGATTGAGGAGTAGATTAAAAATAACAAAACACGGCACTCATCGTCACTCGGTCGGGTAAGCTGGAACTGGAAGAATGGTCCCCCGGTCGGAATGCGAACAGATCGCACCGCCTGGCCAGGATTAGCGCATGCTGGAACGGGAGTTTACTGGAGAGTTCCATTTCCATTTCCCAATTGGTTGCGTGGTTTCGAAAGGTTAAGGCTTCCCCCTCTCCCCACTGTAATGGTTTTCCTCACGCCCTCAGCACTGCGATCATCGCTCGAAAGTTGTTTGCATTAAATTTCAATCAAGCGAAAGTAAACAAATCGGCCCATGCTTCGGGAAAGAAGTGCACCGGCCAATTGGAACGTACTGGGATTAAAAGTTTTTCCAGCTTGTTTGACCGTTTGGACGCGATGGGGGGAGACAGGGAGCATTTTTACTGCTGAAACTCAATTAAACGGTACCTTTGTAGCGTAGATTTCTGAGACCGGTCTGGTAATATTTACTATGGAAGATTAATAATGGTTGGATGGTTTTATGATTATATTTGAACGAAATTATAATTCCACAAATACTACAGGTGGTGTGGAGTACCTTAGTTTATACATTTTTTTAATTTTTGAACTCAATATGATATAACATATATTGAATACAAAAATACGATATAAATATATAAAATATAAACAAGATTTTTGAAGCATTACTAACGCCATAACAATAAATTCCATATTTTAAACTATTATTTTTCATTCTGTGCCCGAGCATTTCTTCAATCTGCGTTTGCGGAATGCAACAAACCACACTACCATGGAATTTCCATTTCCATTGCAATAACATCCTGCCAAAGATAAAGGCGTACCTTGCGCACGTGACTGTCCATGGTCCTGCAGCAATGGATACTAAAAAAAAAAGCGTTCAACCCAAGTCACGTCTTTCCGGTCATATGGTCAAGGTAAAATGGTGCCACCCCTTATCGCATAACCGCAGCAACAAAGAAACTTTCTTATTTGATAGCCATTACTCTTTCCCCTGCACCGCGTGTCCGAGAAGAATGCGCTATCAAAACTGCATTCCTCCGTACAAGGTGGTGCACATGTCTAAAAATTCGCCATTCGTGTCTGCAATCTCACCATTTCGAGGTATGCCACATTTCATTTTCAGCTTTTTAAATTTAAACAAAAACGAGAAAAAAGAGATTTTATGCTGTCCAACTGCTTTGGAATTCGCTGCTTCCAATCATCTTCTTTTTTGGCCTCCAATGCTGCTTAATGATTGAAATTCCTTGCCGAATGCGTTCATTGCCCATTGGACGACGCGCGGCTTTGGTGGAATCAAGTATAGTGTGTGCATAAATCTGGACCGATTTCCGGGACCTTCAGCTGCCTTTTAAGCTTTCTACCATTCCTGCACGAATCTGCAGCTATCTTTGACACGTACACGTGGGAAAACTGAAAGCATCCAAATTTTTCCCCCTCATGTGTGTGAGTATGTGTGGTGAAAAGACTCTTCCCTGCAATAACCTACGAGAAGCTACGGTTTTAACCTTTCACCTTTTTTTTTGGGGCAGTTTTTGTTTGTACGGCGTTCGTTTTATTGGAGGTGAAAGCCCGCGCGAATGGCCGGGTTTTCCACAGCACCGAAACTGGGCGGATATACGGCACAGCCTTCCATCCTTCCATCGTTCCACTCGACCGGAAACGGATAAGAGACCGTAGCCCAACTGCTCGCTCCGGTCTTATCCTTTTCATCATTTCAACCCGGTTTCCTTCTTTTTTTTTGACTTTTGGCCCTTTTGAGAGGTTATCGTCTTACCAACTACTACCACAGCCCTGCCTTTCAGTTCCCATCCCCTAGCGGAAGTGGACTTTGAACATCGAAAATACTCCGAAAAGTGGTCACGGGAACACAAAACGAACGCTTCGTTTCCTCCGTTTTTGTCACACACCGACTGTGAAGCAAAATCGGCTGGAAATTCATTCAGCACCAACACACGCACACACAAAAAACCAACCAACCAGGCAAGCAGGTGGGATGTAAACGGGTGGGTGTTTCGGGTTCAGGGATTTCGTGACCGGGTTTGGAGAAACCTTTTTCTGCACAGAAAGTCAATTCGGTTCCGATAGAGCCGACCGAACGGGTGACCGTTCGTTTTGCAGCACCATACCCGCGCAGTTCCGTACCGTTTAGGAGCATTATCGACCGTGGAAAGTGCTGCGAAGTGCAAAAAGTGCTATGATTTATAGGGGATTTATTAATTAAACGCTTCCGGGTGGTCCCAGGTCATGCGTCTGCTGGGACCCATCCTTATCAGCTGACCAGCAGTAGCAGCAGCAGCAGCAGCAGCACCATCGCACCGGAATCGGGAAATTCCAACGTTTTCAGGTTATCTGAAAAACGGGCACAATGCCGGGCCAGAGATGCTACCTTTGTTGGCCTTTCTTGGGTGGGGAGTAGCGTGCACGAGTGAATGTAGTGTAATAATAGTTTCCCATGATTTACGGGAATGTTTAAGTCCCATGACAGTGGAGGTAGAAAACATGGACCTGATATTTTCGAACAAAATGCAAACATATTTGTTGTACAATTAGTTGCTTAAAATATAAACGAAATAATGCGGATGGAGAAGCCCAGTAGCTCATAGTGACTAACTGGCTGCGTACTGATGCAAACGACGCAATATCTACTTTGTCGATTTATCGACAAGTGTTTGCTTCAAGTGAGCCTCAATTACGACAACAAACATCAAATACCACAAAAATCGACACATTCATATTGAAATGCCTTGCTTTACGCGCATAAGAAAGTGTCGCTGCGTAACGATGGAGAAGCCCAGTAGCTCATGCCACACAACTGGCTGCGTGCAGAATTTGAGCGATTGGACATGATGATTTTAAAGCCCTTGCAATATTGTTTGTACCTCCATTCCGACCATTAAGCCGTGTGTACACTGGATTGATAAAGTTCACAAATCCGCCAGTTCGTTACAGTGCTGCACGTAAATTTGCACAAATCAATTAGGGAAATGATACGATAAGAGTCACAAGCTGGTCACAAACAATCAACGGACCCGCAGCACCATGGTACGGACTGCATGCATCATCCAACCGCCACTAGCACAGGCGTAATATCCGACCTACTCAAACAAGAGCGATAGGTCACGGACCTCCACGCGGTAGTACACCATCATACCGAGGAGCGCGAACGAGAGATCGACGGCACACAAATAATCACGATTGCAAGTGGTGATTATTATCGTGTGATAGCTAACGAGTCGGAACAAATCATACCCCATACCCGAGACCTCCCTCCACCCGACGCCCGCCCGACCGGTCGATTACCACACGAGCCACCAGTACGGTGCTGCCCGACTGGCGCCTGTTGAAATTTAATTAAGGACGTGACCAAGTGATATCTCCCCACACAGTGATTTTCTAACCCCTCGAACTGGTGTGAGTTTGTGAGTGTTTTTGTACGTGCACTTTAGCTTGGCTAACGGGCCAATCGAAACGTAGGTAGGGCGAGAACGGCAGACACTTTTCGACTGGCTGGACCATGGTCAGGGTCAATCGTAGACTTGTATATGCGGTCGCTTTCCGCTTGCCGTAGATGGGGAGCGCATCGTGACTGATAAATCCGGGCCAGTTACGTGGTCGTAAAATTGGTTTGCTACGATTTGCTACGGTTGATTAGAGGAGGCAACTTTATTTGCCGCTCGAGCTGATTTGCCGACACACGGGAAGGTGAAGGAAGCTTGTTGGAATTGGTGCACGGTCGAAATTAAGTTTTCCATGGGTGTTGTGTGTGGCGCCGAGACGGCTATAAAACCTTTCGGGGTAGTGAGAAATGTGGAGGGTAACACTTCACGTCGGTTACACAGAAAACTACGATAATCAAAACTCCAAAACTGCTAATTTAGAGACATAAACTACATTGCTGAAACAGGTTGTTATGCAAAGATAATCACTGATAATAATCGTTACTCTTGCAACAGGAGGTAGCTATGAACAATGGATGCCACTTCATGTAACACAATCCATAAAATTGGTCTGAAATTCTTCCCAAAGCAAGAATATCAAGTCGAATACAATATTATTTTACTAGAATCATTCGTACCAAAAACGAATCCGTGCAGCACACGCGTAATGAAAAATACACACGACGTTTGCACAAGAAAAGCAATTATTCTTCGCCCTTCGGAGCCATCTTCATCTCAACCCACAGCACATTCGCTACAAAAGCAGTATCTTCTGCTTCTTCCCGGCTCTCGCTTTAGCCTGGTTCTCTCGCTTGTTTCGCTTTCCCAACCATTTGTACAGTGGGAGGATAGCTCGCGGTAGCAAATACTTTAATGCTCTGGTTTTTCTCAACTGCTCCCTGCAAACCACACACACAGTTACTCCTCCAGCCGGCATTATTTACCATTTGCATCGCGTCAAGCGTGTGGTAAGAGGGGGGCAAAAACCTTGGAAGCGTGACCAAGGCCAGCACGTACTGGATTGTTGGCGATTTTCCATTATAAATTACACTAACTGAACTGAGAAACGAGCTCGCTGCGATGTACTCGCTGCTGTAGCTTAGTAACAGAGATGAAGTTTTCAAGGAAAAAATATGATAAGGATTTAATATAAGATTTGAATGGAAGATTGTAAGTAAACGAATGATATCGATACATGAAACACATAAAGCATCCTTGGAGTTTAAGCCTTTTTGAAATTTTGTTTAATTTTTGCAATTTTACTCTACTGTTTCGACCACATTGTAATAATATCGATATCCACACTACTAACCGTTTCTCTGTATTCCTCAATATTCTCCATCAACTACTTTTTTCATTTGTTATGTGTTATTTTAAAGCAGGAAAATGTGCCACTCAACAATCAAAATAGCCCAACAAATAGATCCATCAGCACCGAACGCTGGCATTACCTCTTCGACAGAATTGGCAAACAAGCGCCTCCGGCACGGCAAGGTGGGGCCAATATAAAATCCTACCCAAATACAAACACCACCCCCGAGCGGAGCGTGGTGGTTTGGTCTTGTAAATTACTTTTTTCGAATTCACTCTTCCAACGCCACTTCCGTTCCGTGCATCTCCACCCAGGACAGGCAAATAAAATTCGAACCTTTCGTTCCGGGTTCCGAAAACGATTCAAAAGTGCTTGCCCACACAAAAGCCGCATGGTTTTAAAACACAGGCTACAAAAAGGCTACCATTTATGCCCTCTCCCTCGATCGATATTGACCGATGGAAGCGGATGTAGTAAACCATTTCCATAAGCTTGAGTTTGTTGTTTTTTGTATAAATAAACTTACCGAGTTAATAAAAACCACTGCGCAAATGCAGCAACCTTTTGCTTCTTCTGCCTTCATACGATGCAGCAAATTCCTCGCAGCACTGCAACCGTGCACAGTGCAGCAGCTTGGATGTAAAATAAAAATTTAATTGACATTTTCTCGCCCAAGGGCCCCACACGATCGCAAACACACACAATGCTGCGCGCAAAATACTTTGTAGCACGACAAAAAAAACGGGCGCTCCAGCAGTTTTGCTTTGTGGAACGTTAGCGGTCAGCGTGAGATGGTGGGATATTTGTTTTATTATTTTTCTTCACCCACCGATCAGTAGCGGGGTTTCTTTTTTCCTTCTCAAAACAACCAGATCGGATGTTAAACGGGAACAGGTTGATGGGTCATTGTAATTACCACCACCACCAACAGTAAAACGGGTTTGTCGTTGTTGTGTCGAATCAACTAAAACGAAGCGTGGAAAGGAGCAAAAGAGAGGATGAAAGAAAGCATCACCGTTTGCCGTCGCTGCCGGACATTAGGGTGGACGATGTAGGCAATCAGTTTTAATTATTCTCCCCACGACCCTCTCGTCCCCCTTAAGCACGACGGCGGCGAAAGAAAATTACATCCATCCAATGTGGCACAGCGGTCCAAAGCGGAAAGCCAATAAAGCCAGCGAAAGCTCACCGTAGCTCCTCGTACTGGCAACAAGGGGCCAACACACTCACACACACACACACACACCTATGGGTGTATCTTTGTGACCGACGGACCCGAGAAGGTGGCTGGAAAAATAATTAGAATTTATTATTACACATCCCAACCGAGCACGGGCGGACGATCATCTCACGGTGCGCCTCGGCGTTCCGGCACATGGATACGTATTCTTACGGCTACTCTTTTGCCGAGCAAAACCATTCATACGTGCCATCCATCCATCATGGGCCTATATACAGTGCAGTGACCACCATCGCATCATCATCGCTCATAAGCTATCCGCTTTGCCCAGCCGCAAAACTCCCGCTGGGAGATGGTGATGAGCTGCGGCGAAGGACACGCACACACACGGGTTGGTTTTGCTCTTAACCCGTTCCAGGGATGGGAAGATGAATGGATGTGAGGGTTCGGCTTCAGCCAGATCGGATCATTGGCATGATGTGTAGAAGAGCCCTGTTGGGCAGAATGGTTCAAGAGTACGGACTCTTGTGCGGAAAGGGATGTAACTCGCTGTTCTGGGTCTGGTGGGAAATTTAGATCAGGAAACATAGCAAACCTTCCATCCATGCTTAGGATGATAAGTGACGCGATGTCTAGGGCAATCAGTTTGAGCCATCGTTCTCGGTTCTCGCTGTAAACTGGCCGCACCAATGTGAATGCAAATTGATCCGGTAAATCTATGGTAGAAGCTATTTTGTAGACGCATTTAAAGTGCTTTGTATCAATACTGAATTATTACGAAATACTATCATCTAGAATAACATCAAGATACTTTATATAAACGAAAGCACAAAACTAACTTTCCCTCTTTCTCTCTCTCTCTCTTCTCGATTGCACAGATGAACATTCTGGTAATATCGTTTCTGGCGGTGGTGTCGCTGACAACCTTCCCGGCCGGCACGTACGGTACGCCGGCCGCTAGCAGTGGCGCGCACGATCCGAAGAAATCGGTCGCCGCCGCCGAAGCCGCCCTGCCGGTCAACGACAACGGGCTGAAGGAGATCTGGCAGGAGGACGACCGGGAGGTGCTGATCCGCAACGAGCGCGGCACCAAGAACGGGGGCAGCGCGGCCGCCGGTAAGAAGAACCACAAGAAAGAGAAAGTTTCCCCTTACAGCTCACACCAGCAGCACCAGGAGCAGCAGCAGCACCAGCAGCAGCAGCAGTCTGCAACCGGAACTTCTGGCCGCAAGGGACAGAAGAAGGTGAAACCGACTGACGCGACCAGATCGGAGCCGGCAGCGAGTAAGTGAAGCTTTCTTTACGCGTGTGTGACCGCCGAGTGTGTGGATGGCGCGACCCAAGCTCTGGAGTGAACCTGCTACACTAACCTGCTACTAACCCCACCGCTGCTTGAGGAGTGTGTGATTTTGTGTTCTTTGGTTGCGATATGTTCTTTGGTTTTGGTTTTGCTTATCAGTTTGTGTTGTGTTTCCTCCGATTTTAAGTTGATAATAAGAACATTCCTGGAAATGTTCTTAAAATTTCTGATAACAAAACAGGAGTTTTGTAATAAGTGAGATTCAGATCTGAAGCCTTAATAAGTTATCATGAAAATCTCATGCTCAGAATTAAATTGAATGATTTATCAAGCTATAATGCACCAAATTCTGAAACCTTTGGGCAATCAGAACTGCAGATCAAAGTGTATACTTTGGCTATTCTAAGACTACCTCAAATTATTTAGTATCCTCAGATACATTGCAGCACCATAATTGTATCATCTGCATTCTACTACAGATACTATTCTTAATTGAATGTATACCTCAGAGCTATGCATTACTGGTTGAATGTTCTGGATTCCAGGGTTTTGGTGCCTCAAATTTCCCGAACAAAAAACAAAAGTCCTCGGAAAACGGAATACTTAATTTACACCCGCTCCAAGTTAATTTATGACCCGCGCTTCTGTGAAGTGCACGGGTCGGTCGGTGGTTTCCGAACAAAATTCAATGTTTGAGTTGGACCTATGTTTTCGTGTTAATTTATTACCTGCTAATTCGACACGCATACACTTAAGCAGAATTAGTCCCAACTCCCTTACACTATGAGGTCGACCTCTGCGGGACGCGGGACCGAAGAGTTGTGTGCTCGGGGCATAGCGAGACAAACCACAATCCCTTGCTTGATCCGGACGCATCGTATACATCAGCGACCCGGCACATGTCGATCGGTGTGCGAGGGATACACAGACACACAAAGATCACACACTAATTAGACTCATATGCCACTCGGACGCTAATGCCACGCTGATCCCATGCAGAATCAGTTAGAGGACCGTGCCGATGTGTCCTAACCTCAAACAAACGCAAGCGGCCAACGGGCAACGCGTCCCATCGTTTGTGTTGGTCGACCTGTATGTATGTTAGGGTTTAGCTCGGCTACGACTACAGCAACATACCAGCCATATACGCCATAACCACCCGCCCCCTCTTTCACGACCCTCCCTCCTCTATTGCATCGTTAAACCCCACTCCCGGCCGGGGCAGCAGCTTCTTTCTGGTGGAATGAATTTAATCAAAATTAAGTTTACCTCACAAACATTACCGAACGCTTTGGATGCGCTTACTCGACCGACATACCGAACGCCCCATGTGGTGGTGGTCAGTACCGGTGAAGACATCCTGCAACAATCGCCAGCCACAGCCGCTTTCAGCTATGTACCGGAGCGTCGCAATACGCTTTTCCGAGCAGCATCCGACGTGGGATGAAAATTGCTTTCACCAATCGTCGTCCTCGAGCATTTGCACCCTACCAGGGTGCATGCCACGTGCACTATGATTACCATTTTCATTTTTCATGTCCCACCCAGCAGCAGCAGCACGAGCACAGGTCCTTTGATTTGTGCCAAATAGCGAAACGTTTGGCCCCGTTCCCGCACGGTGGCACAATTTTACGCTTACTGCTCCACCCCGATCCCACTGCAACGCATTCGTGCAGTAAACGAACCAACGCTGGGACGGTTTTTGTTCCTTACAATGTGCAAATAATTCATAAAATGTGCTACAAATGGCACCAACGTGTGCTGCAGGTTGCGGACTCGTTCCGCGTAACACCCATGACTGAAGCGTTATTTGTGCCGTTGGTGCATTTGTGGTGCTTTTCATTACTTGGACCTTGTAGGACATTTTTTCTTCTGCGCAATGCGTTGATTAAAATGGCTGCCCGTTCCTTCTTTCCATGAATATTTATCGTATATCGTAAGAAATTTTATGAGACCTGCTTAGCGGCTATCCATTAATTGGGTAACGCTTACGGTGTGATATTTCAAAATAATCCCCCAATTAGTGTAACAAAACGTAACGCCCGCTCTATTAATTCCGTATTTGGCGCCACAAAATACAAAACCACCATCATCAGTTTTGGTACGGAATTCGGAGTCTCGAATCTCTTCGAATAGCAACATTTGTGAGATTTTGTAGCATTCCTTAAAATCCGTTCTCTCCCTCTATGTAACATATCATAACGCTGGAAGGAACCCTCCATTATCTATGAGCGTTACGTAATGAAAGGATAAGCCCTTACAACCAAATTTTTTTTAATGCTTTCGAATAGCCACTGCAGCCAGAATCTGGTTCGTAATGTTTATAAATCATTTATCAAGCGTTTTAACCATTTTTATAAGACAAACATTTGAATCATCTTAACCTTTGCGTGATTTGTCGTATAATTTTAGTGAGAGTGTGAGTGTGTTTTGATCTTTTCTTAATTTCTTCATTCATTACTTAAAATGCATAATTTAGCACGTTATTATGTAAAAGGTGTGTGTGTTTCTATCGCCGAATAACAAACGTAACTAACTAACAACAGTAATCATACTAACAGCACAGCCGTAGTGTCTACGGTAACATCCATCTAGATATGTACCGAATCTGCGATAAACATAACTTTCTATAATCTTATTTTTCGCCTTCTTTCTTTCCGCAATCTCTTCCCACCGTATCGCTGTGGATACGCATGAATGGTAAAAACAAAAACAAAAAAAAAAAAAAACACCAATTCCACCGCCCAACCGCAGACTCCCAGTGCCGCTACACCAAGGGACCGTGGACCGAGTGTGACGCCAAGTCCAACACACGTTCGCGAACCCTTTCGCTGAAAAAGGGCGAATCGTCTTGCGTCCAGACCCGTACCATCCAGAAGAAATGCAAAAAAGGTTAGTCGATGTCATAAAACCGAATGATTCATCCCTAAAAAAGATAAAAGGGACGCTCTGAAATCAGACTCCTTGCTATTTGATGCCAAAAGCATGACACATACACGCAAAGGGACTTTTTGGTCGCTTAGCTTTCTTCCTATGGTGACTTTTTTATCCCTTCCCATGCCTTTACCCATCAACCATTCCCAAGCTGCTACCACCCTCCCAACAACTGAAACCATATTGCTGACGGCAAACGATCTTATCTGTTAATTTTTAACTTTAATGCTCGCGGATAATACAACTGTATGCCCTCCTCTTTCTTTGTTCATTTGCTTTTAATGCTGTCGCCAGCCTGCCGTTACGACAAGGGTGCCTGGTCCGACTGCGACAACAACGGACAGATGTCCCGCACGGACAGCCTGAAGCAGACCAGCGATGCCACCTGCCAGACGACGAGAGTGGTCAACAAAAACTGCAACCAGGGCAAGTCCAAAGACAAACAGAACAAACCACCGAAGGCCGAGAAGAAGGAGAAAGGTAAATGTCCCGACAGTGGCACACACACACGAGCCACTTTTAGCCCTTTCGTCCACAGGTTCGGCCCACTGGGCGCTACCACCCACTATGCCGGGGTGAAAGGGGAAAAGAATGAAAAATGGTATTACACTATCTCGGGGCAAACTTTAAGCAGGCTAAAAAGGGTTGCTCTTCATCAACCCGTTTTGTGTTGCTTTTGTTTGTGGGTGTGTGTGTGTGTGTCGAAAAATAAACGACACTCGACCATTGCTGTGGGCCACCACCACCTGCCCCACAGTATGCCTTTTAATATGATCATTTTTTCCACCACGATCCTCCACATCCGAATTGTTGTGTAAGCGAATGGGAAGTAAACATGAAAAAAAAACTTTGTTTTTCCATCACCCCGACCAGTGCGAAAGCTTAAGCGGTTCCTAAAGCTGCACAACAAGCAGAAACAACCCAACAACGCATCCTAGTTCGCGTAATGGACGCATCCACACACACGCAGCCCAATTCTGCGGTTGATCTTCTCTGCAGCGCCTTTATCTTTGTGTGTGGCGGCTTCGAATGTCGCTCCTTTTTAATGTAATTTCATCCGGGTGAGAAGGTTGTCGTTTGTTGTGCGATTGAGGTTTTGCTGTGTTGTAGAAAAGTTGATCGAAAAAAAATAAAACTACACCTGCCGCGGCACCAGGCACTTGTGTTTCCACCAATGCACTATTATCTCCAAAGGAAAATGGACAAGCAAAAAGAGTGTTTAGCAGCATTAGCGCACATAAAAAAACTGATGCACAGAAGCTTTTTGATTGACCTAGATAATTTAAAGGCTTAGTCAAAATTATGAGACAGAGAGAGCTGAGAAATCGTTGCAATATTCGTAATATGAAACTTAATTTGTTGTTTTTGTTTTATCTCGCACATTTTGTATTAACTCGCCATACAATTTATTGACAGTTTCCTATTTATCGTTTGAATAAATCCTCCACGTTTAAGGGATTTGAATTAGAATATTTAAAGAAACATACAAACAGTGGAATGTTCCCGAGAAAATGCAACAATACTATGAAAGTTTGCAAGAACATAGGACAATCGTTCCCGCAATGCTCAGCATAATTCTTTGAAATAGTTATGATTTTAAACCATTTTTATCAGATTTTTTAAAAAAATTTACAAAAACTTAAATCAATTAAATCAATTAAAAGAATGATTTATCACAGTGATTTATCAAAGTATAATTCAATATTTAAATAAATATTTAAATAGCTATTGGTACGTGATTAGATATTTTCTTTTTGAGCTGACTTATTACAAAGTGCAATCATTTACATCCTGTTCGACTTAATAATATATTCCTCTCAACAACTTTTTGTTAACAACACTTAACGGTATAATGCCGAAATTTTTGTTTTGCGGAGAAAACCCCAAATTTTTAACATTGATTTGCATTTGCTGTCGCGTTTGACAGATATAATTATTAAAACCAAGGTCTTTGAAGGAGAACAGGCTGCAGAGCAAAACCCCTTGCTTGGTTGCCATTTTCAGCTCGCTTTAGACAGTTTTATGAAAAAGTTAAAAAAAAAGCTAATATAATAGTAGAATGGTTAAAAACGATTATTGTAATTATGAACTATTATCTAATTCCTATGTTGTATTTACTTTTTTTTTCTAGTCATATAATCTGTCATTGTCTAGTCATATAATATAACTGTCAATGAATCACAGGACGAGGCCAAATATTAATTGTAAACAAGATTCAAAAAAAAATCACGCAGTCAATTCAAAATTATGTGCGATACAGTCCAAAATCCTTCGAAAGCCCTATATGTATCCAATGGGTATTTGGGTGTAAAGATAAAACTATTCGTATATTAATTAACGCTCTCACTAAAAAAAGGACTTCTAGCACTTTAAGAATACAGGGTTTATTGGTCAGTTCCCACAATTTATTGGTCAGTTCCCATGATTTTTTGGTGCGTTCCCACGATTTTTTGATCGTATCCCATAGATTTTTGGTTCATTCCCATAATTTATTGATATTTTCCGATTGGATATCAATACAATTGGAACCAACCAATAAATCGTGGGAAACCCTGTATGATTGATAACGTAATAATCACATAAGAAAATGGCGCTCCACCAATAACCCCACGCAATGGATATGAGTTGAACGCACTGTTTGCAGTGAAAAGTTGGCTTCGAATTGTCCACTAACTTTTCTCCCTCTTTCTCTCTCGTTTCCTCCCTTCCGCAACCACAGGTGTCCGCAAAAACCGCCAGTAAATGCATCACGAGCGCGTGTGCCAAACAACACACTCACTCCCTACGTTCTACAATGTCTCAGTTTCTGATCGGTGCAGCCGGTGCAGATCCCGATCCTTTCATCCCCCCGGCGCAAAGCAAACAACAGCAGCACAACATCATCGCCCAATGTGGTTACAATAAGCTACAATCGTCTTCTTTAAAATAAATACAAAACGGAAAGGAGAGCGAGGGAAAGGAATCGATGGGGTTAAGAAAAGAAGAGGAAAAAAACACAAACCCCTAGCTGCCCATCAATCCCAAGGAATTGGGATCGATCTGTCTCCAGACGCCCTCCTGCAGCATCCCCGTTTTTTCACTTACTTAGTTGCGATGGAATATAGCAGGAGGAAGCGAGTGTGCGCGTGTGTTGTTTGAATAATTAGACTTACGGCGTATGTGCGTGCGTATGGTTCTTTTTTTGCCACGCCACCGTACCTCAGTTCCATTTCCCTTTCATCTTCTCTTCTTTCTTCGTGGGCGGTGCTGAGATCGGTAGCGTTATTTATTAAGCAGATTAGCAGAGAGACAGAGAAGCATTATATCATTCATACGAACAGACACACACACACACACACTCACAACACAGAGCATAGGAGCAACATCAACAAGAAGCATAACAGATGTAAGCATACAACATAAACTAGGCATTAGTGGCAAATGTTTTACACCCGTAACAGGTTAGTTCGAAGATGTGCAGATTATTAAATACATGCAGTACATTTATCGGTACGATTATAAAGTGCCAACACACACACACACAACACACATTTCTCCAACACTACTTACTGCTGCAACAGAGCCGTGAGCAGGGTTCGTCGGGTGTGGGATATTTCGATAATTTCTAGCAAATAATAATAAACTGAACGTCTAGACACCGACACTTTCTTGAATGTCGTGTAGCGCTGCGATGTAGTATCATACCGGCAAATGGCATTTTTCAGATCTTATGTCAACAAAAAAGCAGAAATCATAATAAACGTAATAAAACAACTGAAATGATTAAGTGAAACAAAACCACCTTGGGGTTCCTTGGGGGCACTTCCAACTATCCAGCAGGGTCTGAATGTGGTCTGGTAACAGTGTGGCCTGTCTTTTTAAATAAAGAAACACTTTGAACACAAGAACCTCTGGCCCTGGCCGCCCTGTTCCGAAGATTGCAGCCTAAAGCGGGACATCTAATGTGGATCGTCCCGCAGAGTCTCGCGCTTTTAACGATTCAAACAAGTCTGTCTGCCCAAATGTACAACAGAAAACAGAAGGGTTTATGTGTTGTCTGTGTGAGTGTAAACGTAAAGTAATGTATTTCTCAGAGGAAATCCAAAACGCGGCTTTATGCGCGGTAAGCAGGAAGAAGATAATACAACAATGCAACAACGCACAACGCATAACACATTTCATAAATGGAATCAAATAAATAAACGTTTTATCCTTCGAAAGAAAATGCATTGAAGGAACGCATAAAAACACACAAACCGAAATCAAACCGAGACAAATTCATGCAAGATTCTTAAACAATAGCACACATCAAAAAGGGAGAAAAGTTATTAGTCAGAATCTTTTATCTCTCTGGAGAAGTAAATATATTGACAGAACTGTCGCCTCATTTTCCCGGCCTCTCGCGGCGTTGCTTCGTACCGAAAGGCAAAGAACTATTAACTGTTTCAACGGCCATCACTAATAAACAGCAGCAAGATCAGCTTCTTTCAATAAACCGAGAATCCCTAACCCGAAAACTCTTCGCGTTGCGACCGTTGCTGAGAGCGTTGACGAAACGAGAACCGAAGCATAGCATAATCGCAGCACTCCTATATTTGCTCCTAGATAACAGAAACAGCAAGCTAATCGACATGAATTCCATTTTCAGTAGTCAACTTTAAAACCGCCAGCCAGGCCGGTATCAGTTTCTCTTCCGTTTGCAACATCGACGAATGTGGTGCCGTTTCTTCATCGGTTCAGGCAGGCGGCGTTTGCTGTTCGTTGAATGTTTTGCGATAGATTTAAAAATCACCCACCCACACACACACACAACACACACACACTCAGATCCATACACACAAACACATATTTCGCATGGAAAGGGTAGAGAAAGGTAGGGTGTGCGAAACCACTTTTAACACTCCGATTTTACGAATCGCAGCAGCAAACACGAATGAAGAATGAAAGCGAGAAAAGGAAAAGTGGGTATGACGAATGCAATGGAACTGGCTGCGTACTTTCCGTCACTAATTGCCGTAAGCAACTGTGGTCGTCTCTCTTGTATGTTTGATGTTCTCATCTCGAAAGTAAACCGATTATTGATAGCACGTTAAGAAATACTGAGTAGTAGAGTATGCGATGGCCGGCCCTGGAACAAACATAGAAAATCCGTTCGATCCACGTTTGTATATGTGTGTGTGTCGTGTATGAAGCGAGCTGTTTCGACAGAAAAGCAACACGAGGCACATGCAAACACATAAGCGTTTTCACTGTAAACTTCTGAAAAGGTTCAATAAGTTACTGAATAAAAACGAAACAAAACATGGTCGAACATTCAAACAGTTGAAATGCAACACTAGCCACCAGGTGTGTTAACCGTGTAGAGAAAAAGCCTCCTCCAATTATTGGACGTAATGGAATACCGGCAAAAGGCACGGAAAGTGAAGCATGAAAATGTTACAAACGACATATTACAAACACAAACACCGGTGGATGTAAATCTGGAAATCTGGAAGCCAAAAACTGCAACAAAAAAATTACACAAAAGCAACACACAGAATGTAAAGGCCAATATAAATTAGATAAATATATATATTATATACAAACATACACAAATTCACACAAGAACGACGCGTTAAGTAACATGCAGGATTAGGGAGGGAAAGATGATGGAAAGTAGTTACTTAAAAAAATGAAACCAAGTCGTACACTCGAACTCGAACGAGAAGAAGGGGCAGGGGAGGAGATACTTATACAGATATTCTTAGTATTTAACAATTAAACAAGCAAAACACAGCAACAAAAAAACAGTTCAAATTACGGACAGCGATCCATTTTCCAACGCGACGTGTGTGTTATCTTTTCAGTGTTTCACTTTGTTTTACACTGCTTTTTTGCATTACGTTTTTACTTTGGTATCTGATGTTTGAGTTTGATTACAATATACCAGGTGTTTGGAATTGGAAAATAACCACAAAGCTGGTGTAACGATGTGGTAAAACAATATTTTTAAAATACTTTTTTATATCTCCTCTTTCACATCCACAGTCAACGCGTAATTGCATTACATCATTTTAACGATGATCAGGCCCCATTTGGTTGCGTTTACTCGATTACTCTCCATTAGATTGGGCCACAATGGGAATAAATTATATAGAAGAAAAAGAAAAGAAATACAATAACTGTAGCATAAACAATAGATCCATAATACACACACACACACACACTACCAGTGAGATAGAGCGAAAGACCGTCGAGCGTCAGCAGCCACAGCAACAGCAGCAGAAACATGAAAATTTCAAATATCAAATTTCTTAATAAAACATATTCTTTTGTGATATGTTGTACACTTGCGTGTTTGTGTTCGTTTTTCCCCTTTATTCCGAATTCATGTGTTCTACTGTTCTACTGTAAGGTAAGCAACTAAACATAAAAGTTTAATATAAAACTCATAAAGCGGGAGACTCTTTCCAATAAAATTTCTATGAAAAGTGAAATAATTGGTTGCAGAACCACAAAGGAGTTAATATAAGTGAACATGTGCATAAAAAAAAAATAAAAAAAATGTCTTCATATTAGTGATGGGTAAAGTTGGCAAAAATCCGGAGTCGACTCCGATCCGACTCCGATAAATTCGAAATCGACTCCGGAAGGTAGGTCCGCGCTGCAATATCAGGAGTCGTTCGGAGTCGTACGGAGTCGCCCGGAGTCGTTCGGAGTCGTTCGGAGTCGTCCGGAGTCGTTCGGAGTCGTCGGAGTCGTTCGGAGTCGCCCGGAGTCTGAGTCGTCCGGAGTCGTTCGGAGTCGTTCGGAGTCATTTGGAGTCGTCCGGAGTCGTCCGGAGTCGCCCGGAGTCGCCCGGAGTCGGAGTCGTTCGGAGTCGTTCCATTTTGCCGGAGTCGGAATCGAACTAACAATAGTCGGAGTCGGATCGGAGCCGTGGGTGCGCTCCATACAGCACATCACTACTTCATCCCAAGTGCCACAAATCCACTAAACGACCACTAAACGGCTTCTAAACGACCCAAGCACTCTACCTAAACGGAATATAGAAAGACTTCGTTTAGCAGACGGCAAACGACTCATGCATTCTAAACATAGCGAAAAAGCTGGTGGCGCTCTCTGTTGGTGGGATACCCAACCAGTTGAGCTTCCTCGCTTGGAGGAGAGCTTTCTCATTTCCTCTGTACTGTTGTATGGTTTCGCATTGAAGTTATGCATCGCTAGAACTAGAACGGCGATACGATTGTTTAAATACTAAACTCCAATGGAAACCACCAGCACTGAAGCAAGTGAGATTTGAGTAATGGTCGTTGGTGTTGATATGTACCCACGTATCTGACCACACGACCATTCAAATAGATTTTTGCTCGGAAAGTTATAAGGCTATATAGGTCATGAAACTAAATAAGATGAAACTTGTCGAAACACATTGCAAGAAAAGGATAACAATATAATAATCAGGTTTTAATACGCCATTTATTTATCAAACCAATGAAGCTGTGGAGCTTTCATTTTTTTTTCTATGGATATTCAATATGGCTTAATCAGTGGCGCTTGGGTTGTGGCACTTGGGTCGTGTGGTCAGATACACGGGTATCAACACCAACGACCATTACTCAAATCTCACTTGCTTCAGTGCTGGTGGTTTCCGTTGGAGTTTAGTATTTAAGCAATCGTATCGCCGTTCTAGTTCTAGCGATGCATAACTTCAATGCGAAACCATACAACAGTACAGAGGAAATGAGAAAGCTCTCCTCCAAGCGATGAAGCTCAACTGGTTGGGGTATCCCACCAACAGAGAGCGCCACCAGCTTTTTCGCTATGTTTAGAATGCATGAGTCGTTTGCCGTCTGCTAAACGAAGTCTTTCTATATTCCGTTTAGGTAGAGAACTTGAGTCGTTTAGAAGCCGTTTAGTGGTCGTTTAGTGGATTTGTGACACTTGGGTCGGTAGGCATATAAAAATCGGTAGGAATACAGATAAATCAGTATTTCTGGTCACTCTGTCTGCGATTTCGCGGTCTTTCTTAATTGTTTACAATCTGGCACGACAAACAGCTCGTAGTGTGGAATCGAATTGTTTGAGATTTACGCCAACTGACACAAAAAATGGGTAATTATTGCACTTAATGGAGAAATAACATGAAAATTGCAGAAATGAAACCTTTGTTTTTTTTTTATTTTTAGATACCAATCCTGCACCGAAGAAGCAAAAGAAGGTATGTAGAGGCACGCACATGCACATGTAACAGCAGATGTGTACTATAAAGCATAGGCGACCAATATCGCCATGGTGAAACGAGATTAGATCGAAAAAAGAACATTGTTCACACATTGAGCCTTTTTCGTACTGATTGCCGTTGTGCAGGTAATTCGCTGCAAATCAACGGCGAGCGATCTGTTTAGGTTCTAGCAAATCACAACGAAACAAAACAGTGCATGTTGAAGGACTTTGGTTGTTCGTTTGCCGATTGATACACACTCTGATACACACACGTATAAAATGAATTTCCGATCAGAACATGTGCATTCTATATTTAACATCAAAACCTCTTTGACCAACAGGAACAATTGGAAGTAAAGGTGTTAGACGAGGGACTCACACCTACTGGACCGTCCAGCATGCCGTCACCACAGCGTGTACCATCACCGCAACCTGGACGGTCAGGGTATCCCGCATCTCCTCGTCCAAACATTGCACCCAATGTAACGGCAAGGGCAATCAAGCGGCGTAGGCTAATAGTCAGTCGTGCTCTCCACGAGGAACTGATGGAATCGTTGCGGGCGTTTCAAAGTGCCACAACAGAGATGCTTAACCGATTGAAACGACCAACTGACCCAGTCGATGCTGAGCTGTCGGGGATGGGCCACGTGATCCGGAATTGGTCACCAGAACGTCGCAGACGGTGTTTGATACGGATGCAAAGAATAGTTATCGAGGAAGAAGTGGATCATTTTGAAAAAAAATATGGACGGAAAATCATCGAGGTGAAAAAGGTGAGCGTAAAGTAGCCGTGTTTAGTTTGCCTTGAGCACTTTCTTAAAGTAAACCGACCTAACAACATGCGTATTGTTTTACAGGTTACCTAGAGCAGTACTTTCTTCGGATCTGATATTATTTCATTTGAATTTAAGTGCGTTATTAATAATTTGCAACTTTTGTGATGTTGAATGTAATAGAACTAAACTAAACGATATCCTTGAAATATATATAAATGAATTATAAAATACTGCACAACCACAATACCCCTTTACGAACAATGTCGTTGAACTCGTCACTGTAGCTAGAGGCAGACCGTATCGTTCAAAGAACTGCCTTCTCTCTCGATCAACTTGGTGTATCGCTAGTTTTTCTGCAGAAATATACAACATAAAATAAAATTCACCCCTATATCTCTTCCTGTAAAAGAACAAGATCAATATGATGATAACTCGTTTGTGTTCTACCTTTTCATGGTCTATCCTTCACCTGACTTTCCACAATACAATCGTACACTTGCTGGTTTAATTGCCTGTTCTGGAAATAGGAAACAAATATGAATTAACTAAGATGTTGGTATATTTTGGAGAAAACATTACTTCCCCGGAAGATTCAACGGTCTTGTATGATTATCCCTGTAGCCAAATTCAGCCCAAATAATAGCCAATACAAATTAACAAAATCCCACTGTGTATGATACGACACTGTTCTACCCGTTTCCTTGTTGTTATTCTGTACACATTTCTATCAAATTGCTACTACTTCCGGTCACTTAAAATAAATGTTTATCTATGTTTTGTTTATATCGAAATCAGGAATTGCAACTTATATTTTAAATATTTAATAAAAAACGAATTTTCGTATTCCGTATAACAGCTGACAGTGTGTATACCATTTGTCAGTTTGACATTAGCTTGTTTACCAACAAAAGCCGGCTCGTGTTGGTCCGTTCCAAACGCAGTGCTAATATTCTGAGCCTAACTTTTAAACAGTTCTATACTGAATTTTAGAGACATTGAAACACCACGATGAGTGAACAAATTGAAGAGCTAGAAGGGTCGGAGCTTGGAACAAAAGATTTCTGGGAGTCGAGCTACACTCGAGAGATAGCGAACTATCGCGACCATGGCGATGTCGGTGAGGTTTGGTTCGATGAGGACAGCCAGAACCGCATCATTTGCTGGATTGCCAAACAGGAGGATGAAATCAAAGCGGACGATTCTATCATCGATCTGGGTATGTTGGCAATGTGTTACATCTTGCATGATTAACAACACCGAATTAAATCTGCTCCAGGCTGTGGAAATGGCATGATGCTGATCGAGCTGGCCAGGGAAGGGTACACGAAGCTGACCGGCATCGATTATTCACCGAAAGCCATCGAACTATCGAAAGCCATATGCCGGGATCAGGACCTTAACATCAACTACCAGGTGGTGGATTTGATGTCGGAACCAGAGGTGGCTGCGCTGGGACAGTTCAAGGTGGTACACGATAAGGGCACGTACGACGCGATCAGTCTGCATCCGGAAGATGCGAAAACGATGCGCACGCACTACATCGCCAACGTGCATCGGATGCTGCAGGATGATGGCCTTTTCATACTGACGTCCTGCAACTGGACCGAGAGTGAGCTGGTTCAAAGTTTCGCCGAACTGTTTAAATTACGCACGGTCATACCTACGCCGACGTTTAAATTCGGTGGCAAGGTAGGCAGCGTGGTAACGTCGATTGTGTTTGAGAAAAAATGATTAGTTTTAGGCTGAATAAATGGTTATCGCTCAGGAAAAGGTGAAATACATTTCATTGTCCGTTTTCCACGGTGTCTGAACAAATGCTTGATTTTCGCACAAATTATAAACAGAATAATTTGTCAATAATGTATGACTGCATGCGCGGCCACCGTGCCACGTTGAAGTCACTGCTGTCGAACTTCGGGAATCTTCAAACTTCGGCTCCGTGTGCTACCTTCGCTCCCAAGTAACAAATGTTAGGCTGTCCAGTGAGCTTCAATTAAGAACCTTATTTGACCATCTAATTTAACTCATACATCGCAAGCGCTTCTTACAACAAATATCCGCAGCAGTATACGATGCTCGAAATACGCCAATTTGCAGTACCCGATTTATCTTCAAATAGATGGAATATTTTTTTAAATTTTCAAAATATTGATGTATAGATAAATATGTATTTAGAATTCTCTGAACTTGATGTTCTTATTAAATTTTAAAAACATGCATAGAGCAAAGCACCGATTAAGTTTTTAACGAAAGATGTCCGGATGTATGGAGAAATGAATGATGTTAAAAATTGAGTACAGGTCCAGTCACAAAAACACAACAAATTTACGTTCGAGAATCAAGCTCCATTTCAAAATGATGTCAATGATTTTCATAACTTTTTGTAATTGAATTTATTTTGGTGAAAAATCAAACAAAAGTTTCTTAAAAATTAAAATAGTGCATTTAAACAAAAATACCACAGATATTCCCCGATAGTCGCGATTTCGATGTACGTTGACACTTCTTTGAGCAAATTGTACTAATTTGACACATCGAATGTCAAATGCAAAATAAATTCCCTTTTGGTAGAATTTTCAAAAACCATTTCCGAAAGTATAAAATTGTAATCTTTAGTTAAAATCAGATCACATAGCTAATTTAGTAGCTAAAACCTACCACTTCAAGTAAAATTATACGAAAATTAGCTAAAATTTGACTGAAAGCCTCGAAACTCAACTAACGCTAATATGATACGAGATACGCTATTGCCTCCGGGTCCGGATTAATAGCATATTCCGATGAAATTGCATCCTATGGAGCACTGCCATATTTCTCAATCCCGAAAACGTTTTTGACATTTTTGAGCGATAAAATGACAGGACTGACAGCAAAGCTGTGCAATCGCGTTTGCAATCGAGCTCATTGAGCGTTTCTACATACACCGAGAAAGCAGCTGAGAAAATAACTGACAGCATGCTTTGACAGCGACTGACAGCATTTTCGGTGAGAGAATTCTCCTCGGCATGCAAAGAACGATGGAGCTGAGAAAAAAATGAATTGGCAGTTTATAGCGTTCGATCAATTATAGTTTGCATTTTTGCCGTCTAATAATCGTAGAAATTTTATTAAAAAGTAAAAGAAACTTTTTTGACTTCATTTTAGCGATTAAATTGGATTTTTTCAACATCATTTTAAAAGTCTCATCTCGGCGCTTTTCAGAGCTTCTACACCAGCACCAGCGTGCCGTATTTTGTTCATTGGGTCGCTCACCTGTCAGCGCTCCGTCAGCACTTTGGGCTACGTGTGCCGCTCGCCTCCTGCTGCAATAATTGTTGCTTGGGCCAAGACTGGGGCAGATATATTTTCTCCCGTGCTGTAGTGCCGTTCGGTCACAGAAAGTGTTCAATTTTTCGGCCGTTCCTCTGAATTTGGTGCCGTCCGGTGCAACTGAGGTGACCTGGTTGCCCCTGCACCCCGATTCCGGTGGTTACACACGTTCGCCCCTCTGGTCTATTGTACCCGTTACAGCCGTCGTCGCCGACTAGTGTGTGTGTGTTTGTGAGTGTGCGTGTGTCGCTCTTACTGTCCCGGTGTGTCACTGTCGTCGTCGTGGTACATGGTGTGGTGTGATCAGTAGTTCCAAACGCCGCTAGCTCCCGTACGGACTCGTTTTGCTCCCGATCGCAAAGGTATAGAAAGGTCAGCCCCGGTGCCTCTAAAATCTGTCCCTCTGGCTCGCTCGCTCTCTCTCTCTGCATCGTTTCCGGGATTGAACCTTCTTTCCTTTCCCGTCCCGGCCACATAACAATATTGGTATCGCGTGAAAGTGTGCCAGTCTTCCAGCCACCGACGGTGGAATGTGCTAACTTCCCGACAGAGAGAGAGTGAGATAGCGAGAGGGTGAAGGAAGAAATCTGTGGGGTGTGAAATCTTGTTTTTCACGTGAAGTTGACCACCGTTTTTTCTCGTATCATCTTTCCTCCCGTCTCAGTGTGTTTCCCAACAGTCCCGTAGTGAAAACAGAAAAGTTCTGCCGAGCAGCAACGTTGCCCTACGGAACGCAAAATGAGTGCCGCTAATGTCCCCGCCGCCGCCGCCAACCCTGCTCCACCGCCCGTGCTGAAGAAAGGCATCGTGAAGCAGGTAACGTACACAGCATACACACGCACACCGACACGCGCTTTCCACATGACTGCTGCATCCACACACCATATTACTGCCCAACATAAAGTGCATCGTTCCTCCATTGTGGCACAAACAAATGCACAGCCACACACACATCGCCGACGGGAGCTGCAGAAAGCCAAGTAATCGAAAAGATCATCCGTGGCACGAGTTGGTGGACGGCGATAAATGATTAGAGCTCAAGTTTGCACACATCACCCTGCCATCAGCCCATTATCGAAAGACTTACCCTCCACCCCCTTCGGAGGCGGTTGAAGCGGTCTAAGGGGGGGGGGAATCTTCTGTCTCGCTAGAGGAAAAAAAAACAAGAAGCTGTTGTGGGGGAAAAGCATCCCCCTTGCCTCTTAAACCGTGATTTTCCATCCAGGGCACATCGGTCTTTGTTGAACAACTTTTAATCCAACGCACCTTTCTCGCTCTTGCTCTCCCCCCCTCTCTCTCTCTCTCTCTATCTTTCTTTCTTTCTCGCTTTTCCCTCCCTATCGCTACGCCGCCGTTCCACGCTGACACGCTGCGATGTGGCATGCCAAGTTGGCATTATTTTATGTAGCGCTGCTGTGTCCCTTCTGCTCGCCACATAACACACCCTCTGCCTCCTGCCTCTCCCCCCTATGCACCATGACGTCGCCCTTCCCCTTTCCGGTTCCAGCGATTGGTCACCTGTGGGGTTGCCACGGTGGAATTGATCGCCCTTCCAATGCCTACTTTACGGCGGGGTTTCGCTTAGTTTTACACATTTTGTGAACCAAAACTTGGTCGAAAGGTGAAAGGTGTCCCAAAGTGGAAAAGAATAAGAAGAAGAAGAAGAAATTGGAGAACGGTGAAAGTATTTCCCGTTGCATGTTTTTTTCTTCTTCTTCTCTCTCTCATCTGTTTCACGGTGGTATCTATTTATTGCTTCGTGTTCCATATGTTTCGGAAACACGTTGAGTGTGTTTTGTTTGTGGATTCAATTGCAAAGAGGCAAAAACTGCATCCAATCGGATTGCACAAGATTGCAATGGAAATTGCCGTCGAAGAAGAGGAAGAAGAAGCATGTGGAGATAATTTTATCGAGATGCAAAAAGAAAAAGAAAAGATGAAATCTAACCCCCATTTCGATGTAGGGCAATTTATGCTTAGGATATGCCTGCCCGTGTGCGCGTATTTATATTGCGGGATTTAAAACTTTCAACGTGGCCGCTCGGCTCGCGGCGAGTGCGTTTGTGTGTGTATGTGTGTGTGTTGGTGCTGTCAGTTGGATTTACACAGGCGCAGGAATGTCAAAACGCTGTCTTTTTCTCGCTGGCTTCGTGCGGAATCGGAAGTGCCGGCAGTGGAACGCGTCTCGTTCTCCACGAGGTCGTGTACTTGTGCAGCATATTCTTACGAATCTTCTTTCTACGAACGGTCTCTTTCCCCGTTCGCCCCGTAGATTCTGTCCGGTGATTCGCTGATCCTGCGCGATAAACCCGTCAATGGACCGCCACGAGAGAAGCAGCTTAATTTTGCTGGCATCGTCGCACCGAAGCTTGCCCGCCGACCAACCAACGGATCGAGGTAAGTGGTCAAACGCCAGGAGCCAGATGATTGAGGTTATGTATGAACGATCAAACGGTTTTTGTTTTTTCCGCAGTGACGGTTCGAGGGATCAACCCTACGCCTGGGAGTCCCGCGAGTACCTGCGCCAGCGGCTGATCGGGCAGGAGGTGTGGTTCTACTCGGAGAAGCCGCCGAACGCGAACCGCGAGTACGGCTACGTGAAGCTCGGCAAGGAACCGAACGCGGAAAACATCGTCGAGTCGATCGTGTCGGAGGGCTTGGTGACGGTGCGCCGCGACAACGTGCGCCAGACGCCCGAGCATGCCCGCCTGATCGAGCTGGAGGATGCGGCCCGGCGCGCCCGGAAGGGCCTCTGGAGCGATGCGCCCGAGGGCGAGCACGTGCGCAACATCGTGTGGAACATCGACAACCCGAAGCAGTTCGTGGACCAGCACGCCGGCCAGCTGATCAAGGCGATCATCGAGCACGTGCGGGACGGTTCGACGGTCCGCGCCTTCCTCATGCCGAACCCGCGCGTCTTCCAGCACGTCACGCTCATGATGTCCGGCATCCGCTGCCCGGGCTTCAAGCTGGACGCGGAGGGCCGGCCGGACAACACGACCGAGGTGCCGTACGCGGACGAGGCCCGCTTCCACGTGGAGTGCCGGCTGCTGCAGCGCGAGGTGAAGGTGCGGCTCGAGTCGAACAGCAACACCAACTTCCTCGGCACGATCCTGTGCCCGGAGGGTAACATTGCCGAGTCGCTGCTGCGCAACGGGTTCGCCAAGTGCGTCGAGTGGAGCATACCGTACGTGAAGGAGGGCATCGACCGGCTGCGCGCGTGCGAGCGGGAAGCGAAGGCCGCCCGGTTGCGGCTGTGGAAGGACTACAAGCCGCCGGCGGCGCTGGCCAACACCAAGGACAAGGAGCTGGTCGGCACGGTGATGGAGGTGTACAACGGCGATGCCGTGCTGGTGAAGGTCGGCACAGTGTCGAAGAAGGTGTTCTTCTCGTCGATCCGTCCGCCGCGCCCGAAGGAGGACGATGGTCCGCGGGCGAAGAACTCGCGCCCCCTCTACGACATTCCCTACATGTTTGAGGCGCGCGAGTTCCTGCGCAAGAAGCTGATCGGCAAGCGGGTGACGTGTACGCTCGACTACGTGGCGCCGGCCCGTGACAACTACCCGGAGAAGTACTGCTACACCGTGCGCCTGGACGACCAGTAAGTGAAGGGGGATACTGTAGTTTTATCGAATATATAAGCTCGAAAAACCACCAGATATAGGTTAAACACTTTTATCCTTTCATATTGTTGGAAAGTGTTTTGATCAACTGGTGGGACATGATCGTTCGCAATCTGGTACAATACGGTTGCTTCATCCTTCGGGACATTGGACTAGCTTTATCAGATTCTGCGATACAACTTCAACAAGTTTTTGAAAACAGTGTTACGTGGGATTTTCCACCATATATAGGTTAAACACTTTTATCCTTCTATACCCTTGGAAAGTGTTTTGATCAAATGGTGGGACATTATTGTTCGTAATTTGATACGATGAGCTAAGCCATCCTTTGGGAAATATTGGACAAGCTCTATCAGGTTCTGCGGTACAACTTGAACAGGTTATGGAAAATTAGTGCTATGGGGTATTTTCCACCATATATAGGTTAAACACTTGTTTCCTTCTATAACCTTGGAAAGTGTTTTGATCAATTGGTGGGACATTATCGTTCGCAATGATCGACAGAGAGTGGTTTTATTCTTCCTTAGAGCTCACTCGCGTCGATTTTTCGATACATTAAACAGTAATTTAAGTAACATTTGTACCAAGCTAGATCCAATCGTTTGAAGAGAGAGAAAAAAAACAGCTAAAAATTGAAATTTTTCCTTCCCGTTGCTCTCCCTTCCCTCCGCAGGAACATCGCTGAGGCAATGCTCGAGCGGGGCCTCGCCACGGTGATCAACTACCGCCAGGACGATGAGCAGCGCTCGCCCGAGTACGACAAACTGCGCGCCGCCCAGGAGCAGGCGATCAAGGGCCAGAAGGGTATGCACGCGAAGAAGCAGACGCCGTCGCATCGCATCAACGATCTGACCACGGACCATTCCCGCATCAAGCATCACTACCTGCCGTCCTGGCAGCGTGCCCTGCGTACCGAGGCGCTGGTCGAGTTCGTCGCGAGCGGTTCCCGCCTCCGGCTCTACTGCCCGAAGGAAAGCTGCCTGGTCACGTTCCTGCTCGCCGGCATCAGCTGCCGCCGCTCGTCCCGCCCGGCGATCGGTGGCGCCCCGGCCCAGGAAGCGGAACCGTACGGCGATGAGGCGCTCCAGTTCACGCGCGAGAAGGTGCTGCAGCGGGACGTGAGCGTGAAGATCGAAACGACCGACAAGCAGGCGACGAGCGTGATCGGCTGGCTGTTCACCGACCACAACGTGAACCTGTCGGTCGCCCTGGTCGAGGAGGGTCTGGCCGAGGTGCACTTTACCGCGGAGAAGTCCGACTACTATCGCGTGCTGCGCGATGCGGAGGCGCGCGCCAAGGCCCAGCGCAAGAACATCTGGAAGGATTACGTCGAGAAGGCGGCGGCCGAGGAGGAGAAGGACGAGATCGAGGACACGCCGGACGTGAACACGCCGGTCGAGCGCAAGGTGAAGTACGAGAGCGTGGTCGTGACGGAGGTAACGCCCGAGCTGCAGTTCTACGCACAGCACACGGACCAGGGCGCCAAGCTGGAGGAGCTGATGACGAAGCTGCGCCAGGACTTTAAGGCGATGCCGCCGGTAACGGGCTCGTACGCGCCGAAGCGCGGCGACATGTGCGCGGCCAAGTTCTCCGAGGACAACGAGTGGTACCGTGCGAAGGTGGAGAAGGTCGAGAAGGGTGGCAACGTGACGATTCTCTACATCGACTACGGCAACCGCGAGGTAGGTGGTGTTGTAGAGCCTAGCAGCAAGAGTAGTACCCCGCAAGCTCCTTAGATCCATTTCTGTAACTGCGAAAGAAATGCTTGAGTCATAAGCTTGCCAGAGCAATTTATTTCGAGCTTTTGGAACCCTGGGATTAGCGATCTTTTGCCGCACGATCAATCTCCTCCCCAGGTGGTTCCCTGTACCTATGGCACGTAGCATCGTATCGTACCCCCGGGACGGTTGGTAGTGTGAAAGCGGCGGTAATATTCTTTTACCTGTTCGTTACTAGCGCTGCTACGTTTCCATCACGGTCCAGTGCATGGTGCAAAGGTGCGGGGGAACCGTGTGCTTAGGGTGTGAGAGTGCAACTGCAAATTGTGTCGCCTGGTCACAGCATTCAGTTGCGTTCTGCTCGGACAATACATAATTTTCTAGATAATTTTTTTGAGCCAGATAGAACAACTTGATATTAATCGGGCTTTAACATTCTTCCACACCGTACACAGACTGTCCCATCGACCCGCCTTGCCATGATCCCGCCTACGTTCATCTCGGAGAAGCCGTTCGCGCACCTGTACGTGCCGGCGCTGTTGCTGCTGCCGACCGATGCTGACGATCGTGCCGAGGCCGTGAAGGCGTTCTCGCAGGACGTGCTGAACCGAACGCTCAACATGAACGTGGAGTATCGGTAAGTCTTAATTACTACTCTACACAGTACACACACTCTCGACCTCTCTGGCAATGGTATGCCAAAGATGTGGGTTTGTGCAGTGCTTGCGCTGCGCCCCTAGCCAGATCTTCTAGACCATTGCCTAAAGTGACGACAGGATCTGGCACTGCCTGTATCCGTACCGACTTTCGAAAGCGCGCGCAGCGATTAACGGTACTGCGTGCAGCCTTAAATAGGTTTTACATTAATTAAACCAAAAAGTTGCGTTGTGAATGCTACACAACAAACAGAGTAGCGTTTCGTAGTAAAATTGTATTAATATTTCCTCTTTTTTTTTTTGGTAGCATCTCGGGCACCGAGTACGTGACGCTGACCGACCCCGCAACAAAGGCCGACATCGCCGAGGACCTGATCGCCGACGGTTACTTGATCGCGGACAAGAACAAGAAGGATCGCAGATTGACCAAGCTGGTAAGTGTTTGGTGGGAACACTCTGAGCCTAACCGGGTTGTGTGCCGTTTTACCCCCTAACCCCGTTTCTATCGTTCTTGCTCTTCTCCCCGCGCGCACAGATTGCGGACTACAAGGATGCCGAGCAGAAGGCCCGCAAGCAGCACAAGGGCATCTGGCAGTACGGTGACAGCACCGAGGACCAGGCCGGAGAGTTTGGCCTCAGCCGTTAATGGGGTCAAGCCCCACTCTCCCAGTATGCTGTTCGGCCAAAGCGCAACCGCAGCGGTTCCGTTCGTGCTCCGTTCGCTCTATCTTGTCACCCGGCCCCGCCCATTCCATCGATGGTCGTTAATTATTTCCCTTCATTGCCGCTCTGTGTAATGTAAAGGTGCGCGCATCGTAAATTGATGTGTGCATCGTTCATTCAGGGTTGTGTAGAAAAAAGGGTGATGAAACTGGCCATCTAAAAAATGGCTGCTAGGCTCAAGATGTCTTTCTAAATCGGTCTGCTTGGTGGTGCTGCGTTTGGTTGTGAAGTGTGATGCTGTGTGAATGCTGCGCCATTCTCAAACGGTTGAACCGTTCCGATGTAAGCGGCTTCTTCACGGCGACACGCAAAACTCGGAACGCGCACGCACACAGCAACCGACAACCGAGCTGGAACCGAGAACCGGGCTGAACGCATACAATGAATCATTACACACCTGCCTATCGATATATAACAGTAAAAAACTATATAAAAAAGAAAAAAAAGCTACACTATATAATGTGAGATAAAAACGAAGAAAAAAAAAAGGTGTAAAAGAAAGAGGCGGTATGAGGGGACGCGCCCAACAACGATGGATTTGCTCTGGCGTGTTCCACAAAGCGGAAGTAGTAAGTGTGTCGTCGCACTGCCCTTTTCGGCCCTCCCGAATGCGTGTGTCACCTTCCAGCGCATTATCAAACACGCGCTTTTCCTCGTGTTTGCAGAGAAGAGAGGCTGGTTGGGAACGGAATCGGCGCGCCTAATACACTTTGCGGCTGTTGGAATGCGGTTCGATTCCGTTCACAACAACAAAACAGCACACACCCACACTACTCAGACGGTGTTGCGAGCGAAAACCACAGAAGGGCATCTACTAAAACATGAGACTGGAGCATATAAAACAAACACTCACACACACACATTCGCGGGCGCGCCAGAGCAATGCATATTTTGGTGGGCGGCTGGCCTTTTGTTATCACGCGTTCACATTTAGCCATTAGGTTTGTCTTTTCCCATTTAGTATCCACACAAAGCTATGTGTTTATTTTTACGAATTACGCGTAACGCATTGTATCTTCCATTTGCCTCCGATTGTCATAAAGAATCTTATGATTTGTGTTTTTTCTCTATTTGCTGCGTTATATCGCATTATCTTTTTTTTTCTTTTGTCTTGGTTCAATTCATGGTGGAAATAAAACAAAAAATATACTGACATTATAAAACTGTAAAAGCTGTGCCGCCGGAGTGTTAACAATCTGTTGTGTATTGAATGATATCCGAAATTTGAAAGAGAGCGCAATGGTAGTGTCTTAGTGCCTTACTTTATTTAGTATTAACAAGTCAAACGGACACTAAACTGCGGCAACTAAGAAACGATTAGCATTAATTAGTAAAATGATGCCGATTTTCCACGATACTAATTGTAATTGATGTAATTGTGGCAACTACGAATATTGCACAGTTTCGTTACACACCAAAAGATGGCGCCGTACAGTGAATTTGACTGCTACAGTGCTATAGATAACTTTGGTAGCCCTTTCTTGCGAAGCCGGTATCAATTTCACACAAGTTAGGAAAAGCATAATTATTTATTAGATTTAATGTTGATCACTTACCGGCTGTCGATTATCATCTTTGAAACTCGATCAGACTAGACTTCTACAAGCATTTAGAGAAGCAAGGACATGGCAGCCATTACTCAGAAAAAATGGCTGACCCAATGCTTGGAATTGGCTGCATAATTGTAAAACAAAAATCAGAGAAAAAACATAACAACATCGACAGACTGCCCAAAACTAGCTGCTTCTTCGATCGTACTTACGGACTTACGTGAAATTAATGCGATTTAGAAGCAGTTTTCGGCCATTTTTCATGCTGAAAAGTTTTCAACCTCACTTTCTACCGACTTGAACGAGTTGATGGATACTTCACTGCACGTTGCAACACTAATGACCAGAATGAAGCCTGTAGTCGTAGCTCAAGGGATTTACAGCCTACTATGCTGCTTTAGCAAAGGAATGCTCCATGACAGACCGGATACGGGGGAACGGATCTGTCTTGCTGTAGAAGACATAATTATGCACAGTGGTGCCGTTGGTGAAGCAGTTAATTTAAATTTTGTAAATTACTTCATAATTATTTTGCACTTGTAAGGAAGAAAAAGAATTTCGTTAAGGAAAAATTGAGCTTAAATCCCTACAAAAACTCCTCCGTTGAACCTGGGAATCAGATACAGGATCGAAACAGACAATCAGCCATACCGGTGAATTCGTTCGTTCCCTGGAACATTCGCCGCGATGCTCATTTTCAGTCATTTCATAGCCCTCTAGATAAAAAATAAGATAACTGTCTAGGTTTTGTACTGCCCAACCTGGTGGTACAATCCTGTCCACCCATGACCGACGAATGGTTTTCGACGAACGAGTTCACCGGTACGGCTGAATGTATTGGTTTCAAGACCGGAACAGGTTCACAATTCGTACAAGTTCAGGAACCATTTCACAATTGAAATAAAATCTGGAACCATAACCAGACAAGTACGTTTGTAGGGTTTTAGTAACATTTCCAGGACCAGTATGAGTGTACTGTCAGTTCCGGAACCGGTATCGATTATTATAGTATGATGATTAGACAAAGAATCGGAATGGTTTTGTGATCGGTCCCAGGACCAGCATGAGTTAGAAGTATCTTAAAGGAGTAGTATAAATTAAGTATCAGTTCCATATTCAGAATGGGTTAAATGTATCAGTATCCTGGAGAGTTTTGGGTTCAGCATCAGTTCCGCGAACTATATGGGTTCATCATCAGTTCAAGCATCGGTAGAAATTTGTAGTTGATTCCAGGACCGTTATGAGTTCAGTATCAGTTCCAGGACCGATATGGATTCATGATCAGTTCCAACAACATTATGGATTCTTCATCAGTTTAAGGACAGGTATAGGTCGGTAATTGATTCCAAGTCCGGTATGAGTTCAATATCAGTTCCTGATCAGGTTGAGTATCAGTTTCTGATCAGGCATGAGTTCAGTATAAGTATCAGGGCCGGTATGGATTTACTATCGGCTAAAATATTGTAATGGGTTCAGTGTTAGTTTCAGGACCAGTACGAGTTCAGTTTCGGTTGTTAATTAATTTTTGGATCGTTATAAGTTCCTAATTTGGATTGCGTTTGGGAGTGGCAAAATGAAAAAAATAGGTCAGATAAGCGAGTTGGCTCAGTAAATATTTAAATCATCAAAAAGCTTATCCATCACGTTAAGATTAAGGCAGTCAGCCAATAACAAAACACAAATCCAACATCGACAAGGTGCGATAAAGTGTTATTGTTGTGTCCTAACCGATTCGTATTATCGATAGAATTAAGCGTGGGATTGTAACAGTGCTTTAGAGTTGGGAACTGTGCAAATTCTTATCACATGACGTCGTTCATTTACGCTAAGGAGTAATACCGAAAGCGATCAGATTCCAGAATTATCTTTTCTTCTATTTGGGGTTTGTACATTGTAAATTACGCGACATTGGGAGTTTTGCGCTTTGCTTCCAATCAGCTAATCTCATTACAGTAAGTGGGATTTCGCTTTTGTTCTCTGCACCTATTGATTAGCTGTGGATTTTTGGGAAGTTCCCATTTAACTCGGCAGATATGAGAACGATTGCATGTTGCACCTGATTTTTGGGTATAAAAGCACACCGCAAATGCCCTCCAGGTACAGTCATTGTTATTCAAGGATGAAAACGTTCGTGCTTCTTGTTGGTCTGTTGGCCGTTGCCAGCGCCGAATGGATCGAGATCGATTGGTCTCAGGTCCGTCCGATCGAGGAGTTCGATCACTACTGGGAGCGTCTGCCAGCGGAGATGCAGATCTACCGCAAGATGCTTCCGACGCACCGCATCGTCAACGGCCAGGAGGCTACGCCCGGCCAGTTCCCGTACCAGATTGCTCTGCTGAGTGAGTTCGCGACCGGAACGGGTCTGTGCGGAGGTTCCGTGCTGACGAACACCTTCATCCTGACCGCTGCTCACTGTGTTGTGTCCGGTGCGACGACTCTGGCCCGTGGTGGAACTGCCATCATGGGAGCTCACAACCGCAACGTCAACGAGCCTTCCCAGCAGCGCATCCGCTTCTCGACCGGTGGTATCATCCGTCATCCGCAGTACAGCACCACCAACATCCGCAACGACATTGCCGTCGTGCGTCTGGATGGTACGATCGTGTTCAACACTCGCGTTCAGCCTGCCCGTCTGCCGGCCCGCTCGGACACCCGCCAGTTCGGTGGCTTCACCGGTACTGTGTCCGGATTCGGACGCACCTCGGATGGCAGCTCGGCTACGTCGGCTGTGGTGAGGTTCACGCGCAACCCGGTCATGACCAATGCTGACTGTATTGCTCGCTGGAACACGGCCCTGATTCAGCCCCAGAACGTGTGCCTGAGCGGTGAGGGTGGTCGCTCGTCGTGCAACGGTGACTCCGGTGGTCCGCTCACTGTCCAGGACGGTGGAAGCCTCCAGATCGGTATCGTGTCGTTCGGATCTGCTGCCGGCTGCTCGATCGGCATGCCGTCCGTGTACGCTCGTGTGTCGTTCTTCCTGCCCTGGATTGAGGCCAACTCCAACTTCGTGGCTCGTCCTTAAGTTCCTGCATGCGTTTTTGGTACTCAATTTACAATAAAAAGGTCTGATTTCAATGTAACATACATCGCAGTTGATCAAAGTTTTGTAGAGTTGGCTATTGTCGAGTTGGACTCCTTTGAGTGGAGCTTGTTTCAGAATGAAGTCGGTTAAAGACAATGAGATCCTTTTGTTTAATGTAATACACATAATTATCACGTGTTTCAAAAGTTTAGTATATGCAAGAACATTTGAGTGTTGAATTGGACATTGGATTCATTGGATTACTTAACTAGTAGAATGAGCATTAGAACATGAAATCCACCAATTGACAATCAATACAATTAAGACGAAATACCTATTTGCCGGTGGTTTACCCGGTCAAAGGGCCCAGCTAAGAGGCAGTGTATTAATTGACGGCGACTACGACAAGGTGGTTGGGGAGTTCCACTATCTAATCACGGCCTTACGACGATCTTCTTCTTCTGTTTGGCGTAACGTCCTACGCGGACATGCTTTCGAGACTCGTAGTCAATCTTTGCTACGGGGGTACGGTCCATTCTGGGCTTGAACCCATGTCGGGCATGCTATTGAGTCGTTCGACTTGACGATTGTACCACGGGACCGCCCCACCGGCCTTACGACGGTATTAGCAGCGAAATCCGAGGATGCATTGTACAGGGGAATCTTCAATTCCTTGAATTCAATTCCTTGGGGAATCTTGAAAGACTTCAAGATTGATCGAAATGTGAGATATCTCACAGCTTAAACTCGGGTTGCAGAGAAGCTCAGTGATTTCATATGCCGGATGATGTGAAGCAAGACTTGTCGGAGACAGGCAATATCTAATTCAATGGGAAGTTGCAGCTAAGGACCAAGCAGCTTGGTCACTTATTGTTGATCGGGCCATGCTTCACTGTCGTACAACAATCAAATTCAATTCAAGAGCAGACCATCGCGAGAGAGAGAGAGAGGGGGACATTGAGGGAACGTCATAAATCGAATACTATCGCAGCTAATGTTAGATCCAGAGCATTCCTTCGGCTGGAGCACCAAGATTAACGTTCACTACCAAATCAAAGGTTATTGTGGTACAAAGATAAGAAAACTTATTCGGGATAGTGAAGCACACCGTATCTTATCAGAGATATGGGAAAATACAAGTTTAAAACGACTGTCATTGTAAGAAGTCCGCATAAGTTGAATCGGTCGGAGGAAAACTATCGTGGCCTATCATAAAAATTGAATTTATATTTATACATGAAAAAACACTGTATTTAGACGAAATAATTCTCACACATATCAACACCCACTATAAGATATCCAATCATTAACTTTGCAGAGAGATTACAATATAAATAACATAGTTCTTCTTCTTCTTCTTCTTTGGCACAACAACCGCTGTCGGTCAAGGCCTGGCCAGTACCCACTAATGAAGTGAGCTTAGCTTTCAGTGACTTATTGTTACCATAGCAGGGTTGTCAGCCATATGTGTGGGGGGCACGGTCTATTCGGGACTTGAACCCATGATGGACATGTTGTTACGTCGTACGAGTTGATGACTGTACCACCAGACCGGAGCTAGTAACATAGTTAGTTAACCCATTTTGAAGATTGCGTCCCCTGACCTACAACAGTTCCAATAGTTCCAATAATTGTACGTGATTCTAAAACTTGACAATCTGTCGATGGTTGACTTTAAGATTAATTCAAAAGTACATTCACCTATTTTGTTAGAGATTTCAATAGGTTCGTCATCATCTTAAGGAAAGTTTGGTTTTGCGCCTAAATGTAGGCAACAATGTCATACATTTGAGGTGGAAAAGGAACAACCTGTGTTTAGATTGGGCCTTTGTCACTCTTTTGAGTTGCGTAGGGAATGCATCAACTACAGTGCCCGTGAGTGCTGTTCGTAACTCCGACACAGTCCGATGTACTGCAAAGCCGAATGTATCCTTGAGCCTTTGAGCCATTTGCAGTATATTTCTAAACGGTATATACTTTGCCGGCATATGAACGCTTATCATACGAATTACAGCAAACCGTACGTCTGACGAAACACGTTAACCATTGACGAAAGGCTATAATTTACCGCCGTTGGCAGATAATCCCTGGCAATAGAGTGGATTTCATCGGTGGGAATGGCGGTTCACCCAATCTACACAAGGTGAAAAACAAAAGTCCCTCCAAAACAGAGGTTATTGTGCCACCTAAGATAAGAAAATTACGGCCTTATCCTTGCCTGTGGGTAGCGTATCTTATCGGCGTGAGAAGAACCGGTAACTTGGTTACCGATTTGAGGAAGTGCGAAAAGAACATTTTGGACGGATAAGCCCTAATTGAACCGATTTTGGGTATAAAAGCAGTTGGCTCGTGCCTTCTGATTACATTCCCTCTGAGTCAAGATGAAAACCTTCGTGCTTCTTGTTGGTCTGTTGGCCGTTGCCAGCGCCGAATGGATCGAGATCGATTGGTCTCAGGTCCGTCCGATCGAGGAGTTCGATCACTACTGGGAGCGTCTGCCAGCGGAGATGCAGATCTACCGCAAGATGCTTCCGACGCACCGCATCGTCAACGGCCAGGAGGCTACGCCCGGCCAGTTCCCGTACCAGATCGCTCTGCTGAGTGAGTTCCTTACTGGCACGGGTCTGTGCGGAGGTTCCGTCTTGACCAACAACTACATCCTGACCGCTGCTCACTGTGTTGTGTCCGGTGCGACGACTCTGGCCCGTGGTGGAACTGCCATCATGGGAGCCCACAATCGCAACGTCAACGAGCCTTCCCAGCAGCGCATCCGCTTTTCGACCGGTGGTATCATCCGTCATCCGCAGTACACGACCACCAACATCCGTAACGACATTGCCGTCGTGCGTCTGGATGCTCCGATCGTGTTCAACACTCGCGTTCAGCCTGCCCGTCTGCCGGCCCGCTCGGACACCCGCCAGTTCGGTGGCTTCACCGGTACCGTGTCCGGATTTGGACGCGTTTCTGATGGCAGCACGGCTACGTCGGCTGTGGTGAGGTTCACCAGCAACCCGGTCATGACCAATGCTGACTGTATTGCTCGCTGGAACACGGCCCTGATCCAGCCCCAGAACGTGTGCCTGAGCGGTGAGGGTGGTCGCTCGGCCTGCAACGGTGACTCGGGTGGCCCGCTGGCCGTCCAGGATGGTGGCAGTCTCCAGATCGGTATTGTGTCGTTCGGATCTGCTGGAGGCTGCTCGATCGGTATGCCGTCGGTGTACGCTCGCGTGTCCTTCTTCCTGCCCTGGATTGAGGCCAACTCTAACTTCGTCGCCCGCCCTTAAGTCGATGCGTTGATGTTGAACGATAAATAAACTTAGTTCCAAACTTAAGTACATTCTGTGAATCATTTACTAAGGAGTAAATTCAAACTATGGACAAGATATTTCTCTTCATAGTGAGCTAACAACTGGTTCAGAGTGAATTGTAGTTCAAAATATCTCACGATGAAAACGATTGGGTTGGCAGTTGGTCCTTTTCGTTGCAGAACTCGCAGGCGCATTGAGGAGACTGTCCACTAGAGCAGAGCACGGTGGGCATTTGACTGGACATAACTACGACCATCACTTCACTTCATTTTTTCGGAAGAAATGTTTAATTACTCAACTTTAGTATCAGTTGAAACATCTTCTATTTATTTTGTTGGAAAAACTGTTCAAATGTGCTATCTGCTAAAAAGCACTGATGTTTCATAAAATTGCCAGGAGCATCTTGTTCTAATAAAGTTACGAATAGAATCAAATTATATTTAACAAATGGCGACATCTTTAATGTTCTCCTTTATGCCATTTTCAATTTTTTTTCTTTATGCTAAACCTCTTCTTATTACTGGGTTTTTGGTTGTTTTCCATAATGTTTGGGTTCGTCTTACTTACTTACTTACTTATCCGGCGCTACAACCGCTTTGCGGTCTTGGCCTGCCTCACGAGTGTCCGAAACCGCTCGCGGTCTCGCGCCTTCGTCTGCCGGTCCGTTATCCAGGCCTTAAAGGCGGACGCCTATACGCCATCTTGCCACCTGAGTTTGGGCTTACCACGCCTCCTCTGTCCTTGTGGACGGCCTAAAAAAACTTTACGGGCTGGGTCGTCCATTGCCACCATCAGGTCCGCTGATGTTGCCACCATCAGTTTGGTCTTTGGTTCGTTTATCTGCAATCCTGGGTTCGTCTAATGATGATTTATTGATCGCTTCCTAAATGTTTTTGAATCGTTCCCAGGATTTATTAAGATCGTCCCATTGCAAATCCACACAAATCATTCTTGAATGCGTGGTATATCATTCAAGAGGTTGTCAATCGTCTATATAACTATAATACTTATAATTATAAAACATAATTAAAATAATAATAATCAATATGACGGCAACAACAGACCAGTTATTAATAGAAATAATGGATCAGTATGAAAACAACGAAAAGAGCTTTTTGAGCCCAAAAGATCTTTGGCAAATGAAAACACAAGAAAATATGCCTAGCTGGCCAAGTTTATTAACCATGTGTACGGATTCCACGAAACAACACATGGTTGATATAAAAATTTGGACTCAAAGCCATATTTAGTCATCGATAAAATAAGCATCAATCAGCCAGCTCCTCAAAAAAGATTAAAACAGCCTATTAATAAAGAGATCTTTAATGGACAATTTCAAAATAAAACATTCACTTCATTAATGATCAATGGAATTCAATCATTTATGTACACCAAATACTTTTTGAGGATGTTATGGAGGCGTTTTAGGGCGAAATGCGATAAGTGAGCAAATCTGCGCAAACAGTTCGGCTCCGACTGGCTGCCCAACAGTCAAAAGCCGAAGATTTTATATTGACCTTTCACTTTTTCTATCTGTCTCTCACTCTAATTTGAGCGATTTTCCCCTGATGAGTGTCCCCGAGCCTCCTCGTGTGGTTGTTGTTGTTGGAAGTTGAAACCGAACCCCCTTCGTGCGCTGCCAAAATCAGCGAAGAACGAAATCGAGTGGCTCAAGCGAAAAAACGAAAAAAATGACGAACGAGTGTGCTGTGACAATAACACACACACACGCACAAGGCGACACCCGAAATCTGGTGCGATACCGGCTTTCAGTGGAGGAAGTACACACATGCACACATTTGGCCACACCAGCGCTCTGTTCTAGTGCAGGTAGTTTTCTGCAGTCCACGGTGATACTACACACAGCCACGCACTTGGCGATACACGCTGTGCGATGGACGTTCAGAATTCAGTGGTGCAAATACACACATGCATACACTTGGCGACACACGCTCTGCTGTGCGGTGAGATTTGTGTTCTGTGTCCAGTGGTGCAAATACACACACACACGTACTTGGCTACACACGCAGTACGGCGCGGTTGGCTTGGCAGAAGCGCATACACACATTCACGCAGTAGGCTTTACTTTCAGTCCAGTGAGGTTGGTGCTTGTGTGGTGTTTCAGCTCTTGGTGGTCAGCGGATAAACCCCGTAAAAATGGAGATCATTCTAATTTAAGGTAAGTTAAAGTGATTAAAATTATCAACCAACATCCCCCCTTCTAATTAATATAATTTTTCTTCCATTTCATGTGTGTTTCACGGCGAACGGAGACAACAAAACCTGTGGCAGTGTCGTGGTGTTGGAGATGGTGGCCCGTACAGTGCAGCGAGAAGAACTAGGCGCGACAGCGATGTGGAGCAGAAAGTGCTGTGCTGATTTTTCTCTGTGCGAGTGTAAAAAGTGTTAGTTAAATTATGTGCGTTAATTTAGAATTAAGTGCAGTGGTTATTGTGCATGTGTTGTGTTTTTTTTTTGTATTTATGTTATATAAAATATTCAATAAATCGAATCATATTGATATAATGGTTCGCACTGTATCAGTTCGGTAAGAAATCCTGGCAAAAAAGGGGGAGGGGGCTATAAAAACGAAGGGTCGTGCCGAACCCCATTCGGGTTTTGCTTCGGCTTCGGGTTTGCTTCGGCTTCGGGACCCGACGGATCGGTTGAATAATTTCGCCAACTCAGCTTCAAAGCCAGCTTCAATCTCAGCGGATCTCTGAGTGCTGGTGACCGCCCAACAGTCAAAAGCCGAAGATTTTATATTGACCTTTCACTTTTTCTATCTGTCTCTCACTCTAATTTGAGCGATTTTCCCCTGATGAGTGTCCCCGAGCCTCCTCGTGTGGTTGTTGTTGTTGGAAGTTGAAACCGAACCCCCTTCGTGCGCTGCCAAAATCAGCGAAGAACGAAATCGAGTGGCTCAAGCGAAAAAACGAAAAAAATGACGAACGAGTGTGCTGTGACAATAACACACACACACGCACAAGGCGACACCCGAAATCTGGTGCGATACCGGCTTTCAGTGGAGGAAGTACACACATGCACACATTTGGCCACACCAGCGCTCTGTTCTAGTGCAGGTAGTTTTCTGCAGTCCACGGTGATACTACACACAGCCACGCACTTGGCGATACACGCTGTGCGATGGACGTTCAGAATTCAGTGGTGCAAATACACACATGCATACACTTGGCGACACACGCTCTGCTGTGCGGTGAGATTTGTGTTCTGTGTCCAGTGGTGCAAATACACACACACACGTACTTGGCTACACACGCAGTACGGCGCGGTTGGCTTGGCAGAAGCGCATACACACATTCACGCAGTAGGCTTTACTTTCAGTCCAGTGAGGTTGGTGCTTGTGTGGTGTTTCAGCTCTTGGTGGTCAGCGGATAAACCCCGTAAAAATGGAGATCATTCTAATTTAAGGTAAGTTAAAGTGATTAAAATTATCAACCAACATCCCCCTTCTAATTAATATAATTTTTCTTCCATTTCATGTGTGTTTCACGGCGAACGGAGACAACAAAACCTGTGGCAGTGTCGTGGTGTTGGAGATGGTGGCCCGTACAGTGCAGCGAGAAGAACTAGGCGCGACAGCGATGTGGAGCAGAAAGTGCTGTGCTGATTTTTCTCTGTGCGAGTGTAAAAGTGTTAGTTAAATTATGTGCGTTAATTTAGAATTAAGTGCAGTGGTTATTGTGCATGTGTTGTGTTTTTTGTATTTATGTTATATAAAATATTCAATAAATCGAATCATATTGATATAATGGTTCGCACTGTATCAGTTCGGTAAGAAATCCTGGCAAAAAGGGGAGGGGCTATAAAAACGAAGGGTCGTGCCGAACCCCATTCGGGTTTTGCTTCGGCTTCGGGTTTGCTTCGGCTTCGGGACCCGACGGATCGGTTGAATAATTTCGCCAACTCAGCTTCAAAGCCAGCTTCAATCTCAGCGGATCTCTGAGTGCTGGTGACCGGTGGGCGGTGGGTCCAAGAGAGCACGATCGTCCTTTCGATCGTGCTGAGTGGCCTCTCGGCTCGCTGAGTGACCACCCACCGGTCACCAGCACTCAGAGATCCGCTGAGATTGAAGCTGGCTTTGAAGCTGAGTTGGCGAAATTATTCAACCGATCCGTCGGAAAAACCGAAAAAAAACAAAGAATGATTTTTCCCCTGAACCGAAGGAAATGATTCGATTGTATTTTATATAACATAAAGCAAAACACAACACAGCACTGCGAATTAAAGCGCATGCACTTTGCACTCAGCACGCGCAACCATCTGCCACGTACCGTGTGTTATTACACATGAAACAGAAAAAATGAAGAGATAATCACCACTGAATTTGAAAGCAAATCGAATGTGTGTGTGCAGTATTTGCACAGAACACCGCACAGCAAATGATGTGTGCAACTGAATCATCGCACAGCGTGTATCGCCGTGCGTGTGTGTGTTATTGTCAGCACTGTGCATGTCGTTTCTTGTTTCGTTCTTCGCTGATTTTGGCAGGGTTCGGTTTCAACTTCCAACAACAACAACCACACGAGGAGGCTCGGGGACACTCATCAGGGGAAAATCGCTCAAATTAGAGTGAGAGACAGATAGAAAAAGTGAAAGGTCAATATAAAATCTTCGGCTTTTGACTGTTGGGGAATAAGGCGGCCGAGCGGGACGGTCACACACAAAAAGGGCTTAGGATTAATAAATTATATTATTGTATTGTTTTAAATAAGTACAACCTCGTTTTAGCCAAGCCTGACGAATATCACAAAAGTGGCGACGAGAAAAGTTAATGTGATCGTTTCGTGTTGTAAAGTGCTGACCATATTTTAATTCGTTTTTTGTTCGTTTTCTTCCGTGTCCCGCTCACACACATACACCCACACAATTGCACCACCACGTCCCAAGAAGCGCAAGATGAACCCCGCTGATGCAACGATGGATTTACCGACGGAGGAGGAGCAGCGACGTGCATCCTTAGGCCGACCTGGATTTTTCAACCCGGCGGTGATGCAGCAACCCGGAGCATCGCAGCCGCACGTTCCCTCCGTGCACGAAGTAGCGTCCCATCATCAGGTGTCCCCAAACGGACACCTCTATCCGCCATCGCAATTGGGACCCGCATCAGCGCAGCCGGTATCAGCGCCATCGCAATTTGTGCAACCGCCATCGCAAACGGGCTCAGCTGTAGTGGATAACGCCGTACTCCTGCAAACGCTGAAAATGATGCAGCAACTAATGGCCCAGCAAATAAGCCAGCCCGTAGTTACGCCAAATTTTAATCCAGAGCAAGCAACGGAAGCATTAGCCAATTCGATTATGGAATTTCGGTTCGATCCTGAAGCTGGCATCACCTTCAGAACATGGTTTTCCCGGTACGAGGAGCTGTTCAACGAGGATGCTTGTCGGTTAAGTGATGCAGCAAAAGTGCGACTTCTTTTAAGGAAGCTAGGTGCAGCCGAGCATGATCGATATTTGTCGTTTATCCTGCCCCGGCGTTCAAATGAATTTTCATTCAAGGAGACGATCGCAAAGCTCGCTGTGCTGTTCGACGTACAGGAATCCTTGATAAGCAAAAGGTACAGGTGTTTGCAGCTTACAAGGAAACCTGAAGAGGATCTGCTTACCTACGCATGCCGTGTGAATAAATCATGCGTAGAGTTCGAGCTCAGCAAGCTCGACGAGGAGCAGCTAAAGTGCCTCTTATTCGTTTGTGGATTAAGAGAAGAACGAGACGTCGAAGTGCGAACCAGATTGTTGGCGAAAATCGAGGATCGAGAGCAGATTACGTTGCAGCAACTGTCAGAGGATTGCAGTCGCATTGCCGCACTAAAAAGAGACAGCGCAATGATACAGGAAAATGAACGGCAAGTACTCGCATTGCATAACAACAATAATACAAAAATATTAAATAACCATACTAAAGCTAACAATTCGAGTTTTCAGCACCGGCAATTCCCCAGAAGAAATAATTTCCAAAGATATAGTAAACAGCATCCTCCCGCACGGAACACCCAGCCCAGCCGACCATGCTGGCTTTGTGGCGATAGACATTGGGTGCAAGACTGCGAATACAAATCGCACACGTGCCAAGATTGCGGAATAGAAGGGCACCGAGAAGGACACTGCAATACCGCAAGTCGATTCGGAAAGTTTGGGCACAGCCCATCAGCGGAGGCTAAAATCGTCACGGTGAATGCTTGTGCAGTCGCAGTAAACCGTAAGTACGTAAATGTGCTAATAAATGGGAAGAATGCCAGGTTGCAACTCGATACGCGGTCCGATATCACGATCATAAATCGACCCATGTGGAAAAGCTTAGGAGAACCTTTATTAAATGCATGCGAGATAAGAACAAAGACAGTGTCAGGAGCTAACCTTCACATAGACGGGGAATTCGAAGGAATTATTACGGTTGGAGGAAATACAAAAACAGCCACAATACGGGTAGCTCACGTAAATCTTTTATTATTGGGTGCAGACGTAATAGAATCTTTTAACCTGGGATCGGTACCAATGAATGCGTACTGTGAATCAGTTTCAACAACGACACCAATTGCTAAAAGCTTAGAATATCCCAGCGTTTTTAAAGGATCAGGCAACGATAATTATTTTACAAACGGAACAACGACTGCTACATAACAAAAAAAAAAGAGAAAATGGAATATATAAAATGAGATGCATAAAAAGGAATATGATAAAAAAAAGAAACGAAACCAATATAATAGAAAGTAACACATGCTTAAAGGAAAGTTGATCAACAATAGTGTCGTATAGACCACAGCTTGCACGTTTCATGAAAAAAGGCGATCTATTTTGTTTAAAGAGAGAGTGGGTAGCAATCCCCATGTGCAAAAGAAATGCCTAAATGAAAAATTATCATTCAAGAATTCAAAAGGAAAACAAAATAATAGCGACAGTTATGGTCAGAATCCTCAACTAAAAGAAAAGGAATGTAGTACATGAGCAACACAATCAAGCAAGAATACCAAGTCATGATCAATTAAATAATAACCATACAGCACGCATCTCGAGCATTTACAAAGCACAAACAGATTACAGCCAAAAAAAGGAAAAGGGATTTGCAGAAGTAAAAGAGCACTCTAACACAGAAAGTACTTTAAAAGAAGGCTGTTTGAAAAAAAAAACAAGTTGTATAAACAAGTGGTCTTGCAGCAACAACAAAATGGCATCAGTGGTTGCTTCAGTGCATCGTCTACGCAAATATTTAGAAGAACGGCAACCGCACGTCCTAGAAAGCTGAAATCGGGTACAGGAACCACGACGCTCTTCTCGCAATAGAAGATTGCCCAGTCGGTTCGAAGTGTACCGTACATTTTAAGAGAGGGAGATGTTATGGAGGCGTTTTAGGGCGAAATGCGATAAGTGAGCCAACCTGCGCAAACAGTTCGGCTCCGACTGGCTGGTCACTCAGCGAGCCGAGAGGCCACTCAGCACGATCGAAAGGACGATCGTGCTCTCTTGGAATAAGGCGGCCGAGCGGGACGGTCACACACAAAAAGGGCTTAGGATTAATAAATTATATTATTGTATTGTTTTAAATAAGTACAACCTCGTTTTAGCCAAGCCTGACGAATATCACAAAAGTGGCGACGAGAAAAGTTAATGTGATCGTTTCGTGTTGTAAAGTGCTGACCATATTTTAATTCGTTTTTTGTTCGTTTTCTTCCGTGTCCCGCTCACACACATACACCCACACAATTGCACCACCACGTCCCAAGAAGCGCAAGATGAACCCCGCTGATGCAACGATGGATTTACCGACGGAGGAGGAGCAGCGACGTGCATCCTTAGGCCGACCTGGATTTTTCAACCCGGCGGTGATGCAGCAACCCGGAGCATCGCAGCCGCACGTTCCCTCCGTGCACGAAGTAGCGTCCCATCATCAGGTGTCCCCAAACGGACACCTCTATCCGCCATCGCAATTGGGACCCGCATCAGCGCAGCCGGTATCAGCGCCATCGCAATTTGTGCAACCGCCATCGCAAACGGGCTCAGCTGTAGTGGATAACGCCGTACTCCTGCAAACGCTGAAAATGATGCAGCAACTAATGGCCCAGCAAATAAGCCAGCCCGTAGTTACGCCAAATTTTAATCCAGAGCAAGCAACGGAAGCATTAGCCAATTCGATTATGGAATTTCGGTTCGATCCTGAAGCTGGCATCACCTTCAGAACATGGTTTTCCCGGTACGAGGAGCTGTTCAACGAGGATGCTTGTCGGTTAAGTGATGCAGCAAAAGTGCGACTTCTTTTAAGGAAGCTAGGTGCAGCCGAGCATGATCGATATTTGTCGTTTATCCTGCCCCGGCGTTCAAATGAATTTTCATTCAAGGAGACGATCGCAAAGCTCGCTGTGCTGTTCGACGTACAGGAATCCTTGATAAGCAAAAGGTACAGGTGTTTGCAGCTTACAAGGAAACCTGAAGAGGATCTGCTTACCTACGCATGCCGTGTGAATAAATCATGCGTAGAGTTCGAGCTCAGCAAGCTCGACGAGGAGCAGCTAAAGTGCCTCTTATTCGTTTGTGGATTAAGAGAAGAACGAGACGTCGAAGTGCGAACCAGATTGTTGGCGAAAATCGAGGATCGAGAGCAGATTACGTTGCAGCAACTGTCAGAGGATTGCAGTCGCATTGCCGCACTAAAAAGAGACAGCGCAATGATACAGGAAAATGAACGGCAAGTACTCGCATTGCATAACAACAATAATACAAAAATATTAAATAACCATACTAAAGCTAACAATTCGAGTTTTCAGCACCGGCAATTCCCCAGAAGAAATAATTTCCAAAGATATAGTAAACAGCATCCTCCCGCACGGAACACCCAGCCCAGCCGACCATGCTGGCTTTGTGGCGATAGACATTGGGTGCAAGACTGCGAATACAAATCGCACACGTGCCAAGATTGCGGAATAGAAGGGCACCGAGAAGGACACTGCAATACCGCAAGTCGATTCGGAAAGTTTGGGCACAGCCCATCAGCGGAGGCTAAAATCGTCACGGTGAATGCTTGTGCAGTCGCAGTAAACCGTAAGTACGTAAATGTGCTAATAAATGGGAAGAATGCCAGGTTGCAACTCGATACGCGGTCCGATATCACGATCATAAATCGACCCATGTGGAAAAGCTTAGGAGAACCTTTATTAAATGCATGCGAGATAAGAACAAAGACAGTGTCAGGAGCTAACCTTCACATAGACGGGGAATTCGAAGGAATTATTACGGTTGGAGGAAATACAAAAACAGCCACAATACGGGTAGCTCACGTAAATCTTTTATTATTGGGTGCAGACGTAATAGAATCTTTTAACCTGGGATCGGTACCAATGAATGCGTACTGTGAATCAGTTTCAACAACGACACCAATTGCTAAAAGCTTAGAATATCCCAGCGTTTTTAAAGGATCAGGCAACGATAATTATTTTACAAACGGAACAACGACTGCTACATAACAAAAAAAAAAGAGAAAATGGAATATATAAAATGAGATGCATAAAAAGGAATATGATAAAAAAAAGAAACGAAACCAATATAATAGAAAGTAACACATGCTTAAAGGAAAGTTGATCAACAATAGTGTCGTATAGACCACAGCTTGCACGTTTCATGAAAAAAGGCGATCTATTTTGTTTAAAGAGAGAGTGGGTAGCAATCCCCATGTGCAAAAGAAATGCCTAAATGAAAAATTATCATTCAAGAATTCAAAAGGAAAACAAAATAATAGCGACAGTTATGGTCAGAATCCTCAACTAAAAGAAAAGGAATGTAGTACATGAGCAACACAATCAAGCAAGAATACCAAGTCATGATCAATTAAATAATAACCATACAGCACGCATCTCGAGCATTTACAAAGCACAAACAGATTACAGCCAAAAAAAGGAAAAGGGATTTGCAGAAGTAAAAGAGCACTCTAACACAGAAAGTACTTTAAAAGAAGGCTGTTTGAAAAAAAAAAACAAGTTGTATAAACAAGTGGTCTTGCAGCAACAACAAAATGGCATCAGTGGTTGCTTCAGTGCATCGTCTACGCAAATATTTAGAAGAACGGCAACCGCACGTCCTAGAAAGCTGAAATCGGGTACAGGAACCACGACGCTCTTCTCGCAATAGAAGATTGCCCAGTCGGTTCGAAGTGTACCGTACATTTTAAGAGAGGGAGATGTTATGGAGGCGTTTTAGGGCGAAATGCGATAAGTGAGCCAACCTGCGCAAACAGTTCGGCTCCGACTGGCTGGTCACTCAGCGAGCCGAGAGGCCACTCAGCACGATCGAAAGGACGATCGTGCTCTCTTGGAATAAGGCGGCCGAGCGGGACGGTCACACACAAAAAGGGCTTAGGATTAATAAATTATATTATTGTATTGTTTTAAATAAGTACAACCTCTTTTTAGCCAAGCCCCACGAATATCACAAAAGAGGACACACGTGCTATTGGTGCAGTTTTCCAAAAGCACCTCAGCAGTAGTTTTTCATAATTGTTTTTCAATGAAACAAATACTTGTTTGTTTTGTTAATTAAATTTTATTAAAATCCTAATCCTATATCACCAATATCGCAGATCACGTACAGACTTAGGCAGCCGCAACAAAGTCAGAGTTGGCAACGATCCAGTCCAGGAAGAACGACACACGAGCGTACACGGACGGCATACCGATCGAGCAACCTCCAGCAGATCCGAACGACACAACACCGATCTGGAGACTGCCACCGTCCTGCACAGCCAGCGGCCCACCGGAGTCACCGTTGCAGGCCGAGCGTCCTCCCTCACCGCTCAGGCACACTTGCTGGGGCTCGATCAGGGCACTGTTCCATTGGGCAATACAGTCAGCATTGGTCATCACTGGGTTGGTCGTGAACATCACAACATCCGAGGTAGCCGTGCTAGCGTCTGACGTGCGTCCGAATCCAGAAACGGTTCCCAGGAAACCACCGAACTGGCGCGTGTCCGAGCGGGCCGGCAAACGGACGGGCTGCACACGATCGTTAAACACGATCGGAGCATCCAACCGCACCAGCGCGATGTCGTTACGCAGATTGCTGGAGGCATAGAACGGATGAGGGATCACACCGGGACCGGAGAAGCGGATGCGTTGCTGCGACGCTTCCGCAGTGTTGCGATTATGAGCGCCAATGATGGCGGTACCACCGGACGCAAGGATGCCGGCCGTTCCAACGACACAGTGAGCAGCGGTCAGGATGAAGTTATTGGTCAGGACGGAGCCACCGCACAGACCGCTCGTAATAACGAACTCGCTCACCAGTGCGATCTGGTACGGAAACTGGCCGGGCGTCGCTTCCTGCCCATTGGTGACGCGGGGCGACGGACGGACATGGCGATAGATCTGCAGCTCCTGCGGCAGACGCTCCCAGTAGTGATCGAACTCCTCGATCGGGCGCACCCTGGACCAATCGATCTCGATCCATTCGGCGCTGGCAACGGCAGCCAGGCAGGCAACGAGCAGTACGAACGTTTTCATCTTGAAACTGAATGAAGCTGCAGCTGGGTTGTACTTCTTATATAGAACAACCAAATCCAATAGATCTATGATAAAGCTTAATCAGTGGCGGAGTTTCCAGTGGGCGAAACCGACGTTAGATCTGGAGCAGGTGTACGATGCATCAAGTCATGCGTGACGGTTTATCAATTGTTTCGTCATCAGAAAGTTGCATTTCATTCGTACCTAAAGTGCCTTGAAAAATACACCTTCAACAGACGAAAGCGAGCGAACGATTAAAATGCCCGCAAGTGACGTCATAAATCCTTTAGTAGCATTATCAGTTGGTGCGCATATCATGAAAGAAATGGTCATTTTTGCTTAACCATTGTTTACCAGCCCACATTATGTTTATATGTATCGTGCGTACATTATTTGTCAAACTCTTCGCTACTTGCATCATCGTATCTTACCAGACAGAGGGCGTATAGATAAGAAAGCAGCAAAACAAAAAGCAGGCGATTAAAACGCAAAGCTAAACACACATCCTTCGGAAAGCCAAACAGGCTAAGAACGAAGCCGGCATATCTCCAAAATAACCCAAGGAACGCAAAAATAATAGCACGGGAATTCCCTTTGATTGCGTTACCGGTAGCGGGCCGTCAGGTAATGAATTGGTTAGCCACAATAGCGCTGGACGGATGGTAGCATTACGCTCAAGCAATTAACTGATTAGCCGCTTATAAGCGAACCTAGGGCAATCCGATACGGGGTTTACTGACGCACCGGCCGCTTGGAAGCATTTTATGGCAGGTGTATCGCACCATGATGCAGCACAAGATTTGGGAACATCGATAATCGGTCGTGCTGAGCTGATAGGGAAGTTGTTTGAGCCTGCTACCAGTGTAGACAAACAGTGCTTTATGCGTGGTCTGCGAGAACGGTGCTTTGCGACGATCGAAGATACTTGATACTAAGCGAGATGAAGACACTAAATTTCAGAAGATTCTGCAATTGAAACCCAACATCTGAGACTCAATTATTTATTGCTCTGTCAACTTCTATGCTATGGATACGACTGCATCACAATACACAAAGTAGGATAACTTGAAGCTTCTGAGCTGAATACTATTACTACTACTTCATCCTGTCTGAATCTTACATTGCATCTGCTCTCGTTTCGTGTCGATATCCCACGAACAGTCGATTGGGTTGTGCTCCATAGCCAATCGGGTAACGTTTGCAGACGTGCCGTGCACATCAAAGCTCGCAATAAAATTACGGGAAGCATCGATCTTTAGCGATCGTACCGGTATGAAGGACAGATCAAGCGATGTAAGATTGTTATGGTACAAATTTATAAACTCTAGACGACGCGGAAATCGTTCACTGTTCAACGTGACTGAGAGTAACTGGTTGTACGATAAGCTTAAGCTTACTAGATGTTCCATCCCGGCTACGCTTTCGATTGTAAAGTTAGATAGTACATTGGAGCTCAGAACCAACCTCGTAACATTCTTAAAATTGTTCATACACTTTGGAACCTCCGCCAAAACGTTTTCGTCGAACGAAAGCCAAACCAGTGCAGGCACGCTCCACTGGCAGAGGTCTACCCACGCTAGCCTGTTGATGTCCATCCGAAGCTCCGCTATTGCGTTGTGAATAAACCGGCCAGCAAGCGAGGTGATTCTGTTGCTCTGCAAAAACACAGAGTCTAGCTGAACGAACACATTGAACAGCTCCATGTTGATCGATTTCAGCCGGTTTCCTGTCAACACTATGGCCGATAGTGAACCGTAGAGGGCACACTGTTTGGTCGACGTGTTCGCAATGTAGCGCAACTTGTTTCGCGTGAGAATGACTGTTCTTAGGAGCGCGTTCTCACACAAACTTGCCAGATCAAGCTGTTGTATGTTGCACGATCTTATTTGAAGGTGGAGTAACATTGGCGCATGTCGTATAGCATCGGGAAGGGTAGATAGATGACAGTATGCGATGATTAGATGCTTTAGTGTACTATTTGCTTCAATCTCGATTGAACGCAGACTTGTCTGCTCTATCGAAAGAACCTTGAGCGTTTGCGGGATACTGATCCATCTTAAAGGGGTAGCACGCTGTATGTCTAAAGATTTCACAAAACTAGGCAGACCCTTTAGTAGCGGAAGATCCATGCGTTCGATGCAGCTGCGGTACATGTAGACCCTGCGGGTAGTTTCGGGAATATAGCTAAAGGTGAACTTATCCTCTATCGAGCAGAAGTCATAGACAGCACAGGAAGCGGTACGACACTGGAGACGAAGAGTAGCGATACGGTTTACAGCGTTGAAAACAACCACCAACCTAACGCAAACCACATGCATGTCAATACGTTTAAGGGTTGTTTTTTGCAACATATTTTGAAGGCTTAAAATACGCACCATATAACCCACCGGCATTTGATACACATTTAACAAGCTGAATTTACAATAAAACTACCACGAACACTCACTGGCAGCATTGCTTGGTATTCTTTTTATAGAGAACCGTAGCCTTTTTTTTATTAAAAACAAGCTTGCAATAAACGGCAATCAAATGGAAATGTTTGACGTATTATATTCGTTTAAAACTAATGCGTAGATAAGGATAACAATGCGATAATGCGTATGATGATTACCTTTAATCAATGGTTGACAAGTTTCACTGGTACGTACTGCCAGGCTAACCCAGCTCATTCACGTACCCACGTTCAGCTCGTTTTTCACGAGCCATCATTTAAATTGTAATCAAATAATAAATATCCATGAATAATTTGACGCGATTTATTTTATAGCTTCGTACCGATAACGTTAAAAGCAAAATCAATATCAACAATCTACTAAAGCCAGAGGGCGTGTGTTTGAAATATTGGAATTATGGATACAATTAGAAATTCTGTCAATTTCGTACATAACAAATATTTCGAAATATCATAGACAAATATCAGTAAGCAGGTAGGTAAAGTTGTTTGGATATTTCTCGTATTTAATTGTGTCGTTCAGTAGTATTGGAGCCGAATGCAGCCACCGGATGCATAGGATAGATTGGGTTCGTCATTGAGTTATTTTAACCATCGGCTTTCGAATAGTATGCCACGCTAGCCAACAGGACGACACGTCCGTCGAATCAGTAAGAAGGCTACATTCTAGTAGTACTGAGCTTGATGCGCGAATGCTTTGTGCGCCAAGCGAATACCGATACTCAAAATTCGCCGCGACTATCAAACGTATTGAGCTGCTCTGTATTCACTTTTTGAAGCGAGTTTCCTCTGAGAAATAGTAGCATAAGGGAATACCACAATTTTTCGCAAAAGGGAAAGGTGTTTACGTAAACATTACTAGTCTAGCTCACGCAATTTGCAAGCTGCCAAAGTGCAAAAGCTCGAACTGAGTCACCTTTATACTTCACACAAGGAACATTCACCACCTCAATGTCGGATACCGGGCCGGTATTACCGGCCGGTGAGTCATCGAGCTATTTTCTACAATATCTACAACGTCTGTTGTGATCTGTTGTGACGATCTTCTCGCATATGACACAGTGTCGGTAACAATGATGAGGATCAGTTAATGTATAAGATTGCTGGTTGATATAGGAAACATTTTCGATATTACTTATCTAGGGATATACTGAAATTGTACAGATCCTTGTTAATACCACGTGCTTGAACGACCGCTGACATGCAGAAGGCTTAAGTCACGTGTTATTGTGATATTTCTCTATTTTTTTGTTTCATCAATCTTGCTGTTTAAGATTATGATCGTTTGTCATATTCGCCAGACGTGATCGCAACAACTGGTAAAGTCTCCCCGGTTTTGAAAGCTGAAAAGGTAGCGGTCAGAAATAGGCTCATAGCCTATTTATTATCCTTCGAACGGTGGATAAGATAACGCCTAACCATAGCAGACCTCACGGTGGTGCTCGTTATGCAAACGTCGAACAGATCCGTCCGTCTTATTGCACCGATCACGCTCCCGCACCGAGGACGTGTGCCACGCACAGACAATCATATTATCGTACATTAACAGCTGGGAAACGTTGCGTGACGCACCGCAGGCATCGAAGCTGGAAATTAGATTATAAGAAACGTGAACCTCCAACGAACGCACCGGTACAAAGGATAGATCCAGTGCTTCTAGATTGTTGTAATCAATGTTCAGCATTTCTAGATCGGCCGGAAAATGGGCCGTGCTCAACATAACCGTCTTTAGCGTGTTGCACGATAAATCTAACTTACGCAAACTGCTCATACCGGCAACACTCTCGATGGTAAAGTTGGACAATCGATTAGAGCGCATGGTAAGAAGGGAGGTGTTTGTGAAATTATTGACACACAGTGGCACGGCCGTTAGATTGTTGCGGTCTAACATAAGGCTGGCCAGCGATGGTACGGTCCATCCGCACAGATCTACACTCGATAGCTTGTTTCCGTCCATCCGTAGCTCGGCCAGTGTGCCGTGTATCAACTGTCCAGCAAGCGTTCTTATTCGGTTGTTCTGCAAATACAAACCATCCATCCGCACTAGCACATTGAACAGCTCCATGCTGACTGTGGTGAGCAGGTTTTCCGACAGCGTTACACTGGCAAGCGCATCGTATACGCCGCAATGCCTCGTGGACGTGTTCACCACGTAGCGGATCTTGTTCCTCATCAAGCTGAGAACGCCCAGCCGCACGTTATCGCACAAACTCGCCATATTCAGACCCTGCAGCTTGCACGACGTTATGTACAGCCATCCTAGGCTGCGGGCATGTTTGATAGAGTCCGGTACCTTCACCAGATCACACACCGATACAGCCAAATAGCTCAACGAACTGTTCGCTTCGATATCCATCCTTCTTAGATTGGTAGAAGTTATCATCATACTTTTTACGGCCCGCGGAACACTGATCCACCTCAGTGCGAACGAGTTGGTTACGATCACCTCCTGGATAGTGCTTGGCACACCCTCCAGTATCGCGTGATCAATGTGCTCCATCACCGTATTCTCGATGCACAGCACTTCGACGTGTTGCGGAATGTACTGATACGTGAACGTATCTTCGCTCGTGGTAAGATCGTACAGATAGCAATACTGTTTGGAGCACTGGAGCCGCATCGAGCCCATACGGTTAGCAGTGCCGAGAAGGAATAGCATTCTAAAACATCACGAGCCGTCATGTGAGTGTGTGTGTGTCAGGGCGCGGGTATACTAGGGGCGTCCGGAGATCATCTTCTCACCTTAGTATCCAGCGCCTCATGATGGTCCGCTTTGGCCTTGATCTCAAAATGATACCCCATTCGACAATTCGGCAATAACTGTTTGCCAGTTTTGTTACTCTTGTATTTTATAGGAATAAAAGAAGCGTTCACTAATGAGTTCATAAGCGATAGTTAAGTGGCGTGCGCACTCCTCGTCGCAGTGAACCCAATGGTTGAATACAGCACACGATCTATTTTAGAGCTTTACTAACAATGCGATCAGAATAGGTTTGAATTGAAATATAGATCTGCGATTCCAGCAGCGTCTAACCATAGTCTCCAAACACCGTGTTTTGGTTTCAGTTAAGGCTCTCGTAACTATTTTTCGTCTTAAACCTAATTATAGACCATCTGTGGCGGAGAAATTTTGCAAATTATTTAAACATTCGGGAATGGTTTTCATCGGGTTGTCCATAAACGTAACCAGCAGAATTGCTGGTACATGCCAGTGACACATGGCCAACCCGGTCAGCTTGTTGTTTTCAAGCCTCAGCTGCTGCAAGGCATCGTGCACCAACCGTCCCGCTATTGATTTTATCCTATTTCTGTGCAGAAACAAACTGTTCATTTGGACAAACACATTGAACAGCTCGATGTTGACCGTTTTAAGCATGTTTGCTTGCAACGAAAGTGCAACGAGAGAATCGTAGATCGGGCAATGCTGCGTTGCGGTATTGACGACGTAGCGTATCTTGTTGTTCGTTAGGATCAGGGTGGTGAGCTCCCGGTTGGCGCACAAGCTCGCCATATCCAGACTGTCGATTTTGCACGATCCCATTTCTAACATTCGCATCCGCTGTGCGTTTTGTATGGTACGGGGTATCTTCTCTAGATTGCACTTGGTAACCATTAAATGATCCACCAAACTGTTGGCTACCACATCGATCCGCTGCACGCTGGTATACACGACCGTTAGATTGAGCGTCGTATTTGGAACATCGATCCACTTCAAAGCAGGAGAGTTTCTGACGTCTACATTTGTGACGAAGCTAGGCAATGTCTGCATAACTGTCTGGTCGAGGTGCTCCAGCAACATGTTCTCCATGATTAAGAAGACCAAGTGTTTTGGAATGTACTGAAATACGAACGCATCAACATGCGTTTTAAAGTCAAAAATGATGCATTTTTGTTCAAAGCACTTTGTTCGAATTGTAGCAATGTGAACAATCGTGCTTAATACGAACAGTAATCTAATGGAAGAAGAGTAATGTGTTACTATATCGACCTGATGTGTTAAAGGGTTAAGGCCCATTTCGTGATCACAAAATGGTATTAAGAGTGGAATATGCGTACCTTATAGCCCAGTGGATCATCGTAGCAAAACTTTTGGCAAACTACGCTTGACACCTCCTCGATCACTCATGACGCCTGACACCGACCAGTTGGTTATTTAAGGCAGCAAATTGCAGGGTCCGCGATAATGAAGCAGTACTTAATTCTGCATTAGAGTATGCAAAGAAGACTCCAAAAAACAAGGCCGCATCAACATCGAGCTGATAAAATGCTAATGATAATGAGATATACACCTGTACAGATATTGCACTGGTTTGCATCGGCATGGCTTCTACACACGTAACAGATGCTATGGATTACTAGTTTTGTTCTAGTACAACATGCTATCTTGAAAGCAATACTTCCACTCAACTGTGTGTTATGCGTGGGATTCTTCTACAAAAATACTTTATCATAAAACAATTACAATCATCATTCAGTATACAAGGTCTTTGGTTTATTAAGCTATCTTCAATCCTTAGGCAGCAGCCACAAAGTCAGAGTTGGCTTCAATGAAATCCAAGAAGAACGATACGCGAGCGTACACCGACGGCATGCCGATCGCACAGCCAGCAGCAGATCCGAACGACACAACACCGACCTGGAGGCTTCCTCCGTCCTGGACGGCAAGCGGACCACCCGAGTCACCGTTGCACGATGAGCGACCACCGGCTCCGCTCAGGCACACATTCTGGGGCTCGATCACGACAGCGTTCCATTGGGCAATGCAATCAGCGTTGGTCAAGACCGGATTGGTCGTGAACATCACAACAGACGAGGTAGCCTGGCTAGCGTCCGAGGTGCGACCGAATCCGGACACGGTACCGGTGAAGCCACCGAACTGGCGAGTGTCCGAGCGGGCCGGCAGACGGGCAGGCTGGATACGATCGGTGAAGGTGATCGGAGAGTTCAGGCGCACGACGGCAATGTCGTTGCGGATGTTGGTCAGTGTGTAACCCGGATGAGCCCGAATGCCAGCGGTCGAGAAGGCAATGCGCTGCTGGGATGGTTCCGCTACATCGCGATTATGAGCTCCAATGATTGCAGTACCTCCCAGAGCCAGAGTCGAAGCGCCCGAGATGACGCAGTGAGCAGCGGTCAGGATGTAGTTGTTGGTCAGGACGGAGCCACCGCACAGACCGGTACCGGTCGGGAAGTTGCTCAGCAGAGCGATCTGGTACGGGAACTGGCCGGGCGTCGCTTCCTGACCGTTGACGATGCGGTGCGACGGCAGCTTCGTGCGGTAGACCTGCAGCTCAGCCGGCAGGCGAGCCCAGTAGTGATCGAACTCCTCGATCGGGCGCACCTGGGACCAATCGATATCGATCCATTCGGCGCTGGCGACGGCGAACAGAGCAACTAGAAGCGCGAATGTTTTCATCCTGACAACTCTGAATGAGGGAAATGAATGAAGGAAGCGATACGGAAGTATCGCTTTTATATCTGCTCAGAAACTGCAACGCTTAGATTAGGTGGTTTATCACAGGAACTTTGGCGAATCATCCTTTCTGTTGGAAGGAAACTCTCGCTGGGGAAGACCATCGCACGCGTTACTTGCAAGATTCGATTTCTGATAACGCAAAAAAGGATGGGAAAGTTCACCTGGAAATACCGACTGCGAGTTCTATGACACATTGCAGGCCAAGATAATGGCGAACCATGATGCAATACGTACATTTTAGGTGTTTAGATAAATGATTTCAGGTTAGGTTAGGACAATATGGAGATGGAGATAGGAAATCAGATACAATTTTCTTTCCCGACATTCCAGACATATGTTTTGAACCAGTTATTAATGAAGGCGAAGAGCAACATGTGGTCTATAGATCTCATGGAATAGCATACAAAACTTTTAAAGAATCTGTTTCCTGTAAAGACATAGGCATGGTTCGGTTCCCTTGTAGAAAAATTTCCTCGTAGCAACGACTAACTGTAATTATTTTTACTAAGATCCGATACCCTGTATGAGGTAAGCATGACGGGGGAAGTTGTAACACATCAGAACTAATTTAAAAAAAAATAGACAAATGTGAATAAGAAGAACAAAAAGAAGAACGAGAAGGGTATAATAAATACAAAAAAAAATAATAAGACCAACAGTAAAGACAATCAAGGAGGATAAACAAGAAGAAGATAGTGAGTAAGAAAATTAAAAAGAAGAATAAAAATATGATTATGTTTATGTGATGGTGATGATAATGATGATGTGATGATAATAATGATAAAGATGATGAAGATGGAGAATAATAAATAGGAGCATGCAACAGAAGAAGTACAAAAACAATAACAAGTAGATGTGACGAAAACAGGATGAGAAGAAAACGATCAAAAGAAGAATAAAATGAAGAAGAAATAGAAGAATTAAAAAAAGATAAACCAGATTTTTACACAACTTGAAGGCATATGGCATTTGATTATGATAATTATGATTATGATTATGATAAATGATTTATTCTGGCATAAATGATTCTTTCTGATGATCAAAAGCGAGTAAAACGGTTATCCAAAATGAGTAATATATTTTCACACTTGCTAATGTCACTTGCCAATGACACTCGCTAATGTAATGGGCTAATGTAAATAAATACAATAATTGTAGATAGTGATCTATTGAACCGGCGGGTCTGGTGCTATAGTCATAAACTTGTACGACCTAACAACATGCTCGTCATGGGTTCAAACCCCCAATGGACCACGACCAATGGACCCCAATACGTAGGACTGACTATCCTGCTATGGGAAAGGTAATCCATAAGTCACTGAAAGCCAAACCCACAAGTGGTAAAGGCAAGTCTTCACCGCCAACGAAGAAGAAGAAGATCTATTGAACATCTTTTCCTTCTCCTAACAGGAAGTTTTAATCGGTCATATATGTCTCCATTTAATTGATCACACTTACAAAATTGTGAATAAAAACAGAAGCAGATCTAAGTATTGCATTGTTATCTAAACTGTGGTGTCACGTAACTGCAATCTCTTGCAACCTCTCATTTGGTATTTCCAAGTGAGCTTTCCCACTTTTTGGCGTTATCACGAAAACGAATCCTGCAAGTAATGCATGTCATAGTCTTCCCAAACAACAGTCCTTCCAACAAAAAAGATGATTCGCAAAAGTTCCTGTGATAAACCACCTAATCTAACACTTGCACTTCGTGGTGGAGTATAAAAGCGATGCTTCCGTGTCGTTTCCTTCATTCAGAGTTGTCAGGATGAAAACGTTCGCGCTTCTAGTTGCCCTGTTCGCTGCGGCCAACGCCGACATCGATTGGTCGAAGGTGCGTCCGATCGAGGAGTTCGACCACTACTGGGCCCGTCTGCCGCAGGAGCTGCAGATCTACCGGTATGCTCAACCGTCGCACCGTGTCGTCAACGGCCAGGAGGCTACGCCCGGCCAGTTCCCGTACCAGATCGCTCTGCTGAGCAACTTCCTCATCGGTACCGGTCTGTGCGGTGGCTCCGTCCTGACCAACAACTACGTCCTCACTGCTGCTCATTGTGTTATCATGGGCACTTCGACTGTGGCTCTGGGAGGTAACGCCATCATGGGAGCTCACAACCGTGACGCTCCGGAACCGTCGCAGCAGATTATTGCTTTCACGTCCGCGGGCATCCGTGCCCACCCTGGCTACTCTTCGGCGAACATCCGCAACGACATTGCCGTCGTGCGCCTGAACTCTCCGATCACCTTCACCGATCGTATCCAGCCTGCCCGTCTGCCGGCCCGCTCGGACACCCGCCAGTTCGGTGGCTTCACCGGTACCGTGTCCGGATTCGGTCGCACCTCGGACGCTAGTCAGGCTACCTCGTCTGTTGTAATGTTCACCAGCAACCCGGTCATGACCAATGCTGACTGCATTGCCCAATGGAACGCTGTCCTGATCGAGCCCCAGAATGTGTGCATGAGCGGTGAGGGAGGTCGCTCGGCCTGCAACGGTGATTCGGGTGGTCCGCTTGCCGTCCAGGACGGAGGAAGCCTCCAGGTCGGTGTTGTGTCGTTCGGATCTGCTGCTGGCTGTGCGATCGGCATGCCGTCGGTGTACGCTCGCGTATCGTTCTTCTTGGATTTCATTGAGGCCAACTCTGACTTTGTTGCTGCTGCCTAAGGATTGAAGATAGCTTAATAAACTAACACATGGTGAACAATGTGAACAATGAATATGATTGAAATCAATGAATTGTGTTTTAGTTGTCTGACCAATTTTTCCAAGGATTTACATTAGATCATACTTAAGTCAGACTACCCAGGTAACATTTATTCTAAAATTGTAATCTATTCGATTGATGCACAATACATCAGAAATTGAGCATTTGGGTGTGATCAACCGTGTTGAAAGTGTCATGAAGCGATGTCAAGTGATGTCGTGTGTGCACATGTGTGATCTTCTTCTTTCGATGCAAGATGATGTCGGTTTCATTTCTCGCGTTCCGCGTTGGACGTTACGCCAAATAGAAGAAGGTAAACTAACAACACTACCAAGGATTGGAGATCTTCCAGCAAAACAAAGAAGATAGCAACAAAAAACCTTATCACAGTCAATGTTAAAGAGCTTTTTCTAAAACTCCCTCAAAGTGGTGAACTTAAAAGCAAATTTAAAGCTCCACTTTAAGGGAATTTGCTTGACATCTCGACATAATCACCTGAGTTTGTTCTAAATACTCGAATTTTTGATCATCTGTATCATATTACATATGATGCCTTTTTTATGTTTGATATAATTTGCCAAAGTGTCTGTTTATCTTATTCAATCAGATACACTCTAGCACGGTGAGGCGCAATCGTTTAAATCAGATTTAGCAAACAACGCATATCGGACTCAATATCACGATAGAACATTACACTTCACTTTCCTCTATCAAACAGGCGATGAATATCGCTCAAAAATAAAACATTGATACCGGGTTTACGGTGAAAATTCAAGTCATCCTGGCGTCATTATTTTTGGCACACTACAGATAGCCACTTATCATGAACCGAAATGGATTTGCCGTTATGACTGGTGCCGGAATTACCCAAATCAAAGAGACCAGTGCGTGTGTTACGCAGACCGGATTATCTTGCGCACGATAAGCCGCTCCAGATGCGTATAAAAGACGCGGCCGGGGCCACCAGTCAGTACCCAACAACCGTCAGGATGAAAACGTTCGCGCTTATAGTTGCCCTGTTCGCCGTCGCCAGCGCCGAATGGATCGATATCGATTGGTCCCAGGTGCGCCCGATCGAGGAGTTCGATCACTACTGGGCTCGCCTGCCGGCTGAGCTGCAGGTCTACCGCACGAAGCTGCCGTCGCACCGCATCACCAATGGCCAGGAGGCTACGCCCGGCCAGTTCCCGTACCAGATCGCTCTGCTGAGCAACTTCGCGACCGGTACCGGTCTGTGCGGTGGCTCCGTCCTCACCAACAACTACATCCTGACCGCTGCTCACTGCGTCATCTCGGGCGCTACGACCCTGGCCACGAGCGGTACTGCCATCATGGGAGCTCACAACCGCAACGTGAACGAGCCCACCCAGCAGCGCATCGGCTTCACCTCCGCTGGCATCCGTGCCCATCCGGGATACAATCCGACCAACATCCGCAACGACATTGCCGTCGTGCGCCTGAACTCTCCGATCACCTTCACCGCTCGCATCCAGCCGGTCCGTCTGCCGGCCCGCTCGGATACCCGCCAGTTCGGTGGCTTCACCGGTACCGTGTCCGGATTCGGGCGTACCACCAACACCGGCGCTACCTCGCCCGTCGTGATGTTCACCAGCAACCCGGTCATGACCAACGCTGACTGTATTGCGCGCTGGAACACCGCCCTGATCCAGCCCCAGAACGTGTGCCTGAGCGGAGACGGTGGTCGCTCGTCGTGCAACGGTGACTCCGGTGGTCCGCTCACTGTCCAGGACGGTGGAAGCCTCCAGATCGGTATCGTGTCGTTCGGATCTGCTGCCGGCTGCTCGATCGGTATGCCGTCGGTGTACGCCCGCGTGTCCTTCTACCTGGACTGGATCGATGCCAACTCGGACTTCAACGCCCAGCCTTAAACTCTTCGCTATACAAAAGATGCATTAAATATCAACGATTTACTTTACACCTGAAAACTGCGTATCATTTTTTTAAGCCTTCTTTAAAATTATAACCTTTATTAAGTGTCTGTGTGTCTGGGAACTCTCACTCGGAATCACAATCGTCTCCGGAATCGGTTTCGGAAAATAGCTCCGGCATTGGAAACGGCAGTTCTGGAATTGAAATTAGAAGTTTCAAGGTGAGTTTGGATGCAATTGCCAAACTTGCATGAAAAATGGCTGCAAATCTGGTAAAAATTATGATAAAAAGGGAAAAAGTACTTATAACCCAGGTGATAAAAATCTGGTAAAAAGTATGATAAAAAGGGTAAAAAGTACTATAACCCAGGTGGTAAAAAGTACGGTAAAAAGAACTTATAACCCAGGATGCACGCAAGTCTTAAACTTGCATGCAAAATGAATGAAATCATCATTACATTAAATTATTACAATTACATCATTAAATCATTACAATTTAAAATCAAATTCATTTTATCGTGCTCTATTTCACAACAAACGGTTCCGGATCTGGACAGTGTACAAAATGCGGGTTGACGTATTTACAAGTGGTAGACAATAATGATTTTTTTAAACAAGCATTGTTTTAAGCATGTGAACAATGGATACAATTATAGTTGTTGTTTCAGCTACATCTATTTACAGGACATACAGCCAATTAGGCCGTTCTTCCGAAAAAAAAAACTATTTACAGTGCCACTACGGTTTCAGGATTAGGTCCAGGAATTGTTTGAAGATGGGAGCAGTTCCAGGATTGGTACGACTCTGGAATTAGTTAAAGGATCAATTTACAATCAGGAGCAGTTCAGGGTCGGTATGGGTTGGTCATCAGTTCCAGGGCCGATATGGCATGTGTGTCAGTTCTGTCCAGAACCAGTTTGGGTTGGAGGTCATTTCCAGAAATAACACGGGTTAAGGATATCATAAGTCATAAGTCATATCATTCTATATTTTATTATAATGGTTTCAATGGTTATAATGGTTTTTTATTATAATGGTTTCAGAACTGTAAAGGCCGGGGGACATTGTCCGTACTCGCTAGTGTAATTTCGATTTTCACTAGCGCATCTGGCGACGGCTGACCGAAGCATTTTGCCAAACAATTTGGAGCCGCTTCAGAAAATACGTTAATTTTCCATGTTTTTTACTTAACTCGGAGGAGAAAAGTTTTGTAAAACGTAGATACACATGTCTTGCACGCATTGCATCCATTTTTGCAATGGGAAACGATGGAAAAACTACTTAATTTTGAGATCCGGCATGACCATTCCCTCGATGACAAAAAAAAAGCTTCCACCAGCCGCCGCCAGATGCGCTAGTGAAAATCAAAATTACGCTTGCGAGTACGATCAATGTAGCCCGGCCTTAACAGGATTAGTTATACTTCCGACGGTGGTTCAGAATAATTCTCTACTGATGTGCGCCGTGGATTGCAGGGGAATCTGGAAAATAAGGTTATTAAACGAAAAAAGCTGCCCACAGTCTAAATTATACACTCGAAATTATTTTGCACATCTCTGTAACTTTGGTCCAGTCTCACTAAAACGCAGAGCAAATGATTGATTGATTGATAAGCAACTAATTCATTGAGTCATCTCAAAGAGGCAAAGGAGGCCAATCGGCTCAAAGTCTCTATAAAAATAAAGAAAAAAAAAATTAGTCATCTCATAAAAAATTGCCCATTTTCAAGCTCAACGGAAACTTCAAAATTCTGTGCAGGCAGACGGCACTGCCAGAAGTTGCATGGAAGAGCAAATATTCAAAACGATGCGAAATATTTCACTATCACAGCTCGAATTGCGTTGCATTGACTAAACCGGTAAATTCGAGCAGTTTGTGAGTATGCGGGCAAATCAAATTCGATGGTTTATGATTATAAATTTTTGCACCGTCTAATTCCGCAGTGGATTGAAATGTGAGAATTAAATCAAAGTCATAAAAAATGTACAATCACATGGGATATCACTTTAATGCGCGTCATTTGTTAGAAAACTAATTTCACCACCTCTGTCATTCATGCGCATGCTCATCACAACGAGTGTTCATTCCGACCGAATGAACCCGCTCGTCAACAGGGTACAGAACAACACACACACACACACACACGCACGCACAGCACCAAACTTCATCTGTCACAATCCAGTCCGCCACACACGAGCAGTGTGGCCAGATTATTTTGGCGGTTTTCGGTAGGCGCATCAAAATTTTATCGGTAGTTTTCGGTAGGTTAAAACTCGAAACTTAACTCGAGTTGAAAGAAGTGAAAGCAAAAGAAGTGTTAAGCGTGATGGGGGGGGGGGGGGGGGTAGTAATGCGCAAAATTAAAGTTCCATTTCAAAAGAATATGCATCCTTTACTTAGGATATGGATTAGATTTGGTTCAGCGGTTACACAAATGAAGGTCTTTCTTCTGAAAATGGTACTATGAATTCTAAACCAAAGAATCCCGCTGCGCAAATTCGAGCAGTTTCCAGCGCAGAAAATGTACCAAAATCTGCGCTGGCCAGCGCAGATTTTGGCCCGATCCCCGCGCTGGACTTCAGCGATTCCTGCGCTGGGTCGAGCAAGTTTAGCGCCATCTGCTGGCGAAATGGACGAACTATTTATGGCGACGGAGCAAAAAAACGGTCAAAAAAAATTTAAAAATTGGCGCCCATTTTTTCGTCCGCTTCTTCTCCCTCCCTCACCCTGCCCTGCCTTACTTGCGCTTCTGCCCGTGCCTTCCGCCGCCAGCTGATTGGCTGTTGCGGTGTATGCGTTGAATCGTATATTTGCATTGCGGTTGTGTGTTGTTATTGGTGGGTGTTAGCATTTATTAATTTGTGTGTGACCATGAGACGCTGTGGGAGAAGCTGGATTGGGATTCAAAGTGTTATCGGTGTATTGATGGTTTATTTTATTTCGTGCCGCTGCTGATGAGACCATTCGATGCCGCTGCCAGTTGAGGGTGAAGAAGCCTATTTAAAACAAGCGTAGGAGAACGTCTAACACTAATCTAATATTTTTTTTATTTTAACATGTTTGATGCTTCAACGACCTTCTAAGCATCATGTAGCACAATGTATAGTGGCAATAAAATATTTTTTTTTAATGTGCCGAAATCTTTCTCGAGTTTTTGTGTCTCGACACACACACACACACGCACACAGCGCGGGGAAAGTGACCATTCACTCTATCATGCCGCGATCCCCCACCCCGTCCGGCGCTAAGGATGAGGATGCGCTATATGATAGCTGATGATAGCGGAAGGGGAGGGGGGGTTTGATGGAGGGTGCGTGCTTGCATGCGCGCTTTCGTAGGTGCGTTCTCGCGTGCGCGCGTTCGTAGGTGCCTTTGCGCGCGCGCGTGTGTGTGTGCGCGCGTACGTGCGCGCGCGCGTGTGTGTGTGTGTGTGTGTGTGAGTTTGCGCGCGTGTTTGTATGTGTGCGTGCGTTTTTAAACCTATTTGATTCTGATGCGTACATTTTCATCCGCTGCGGATACAAAGTCCATGCATTTTCGATCTCGCTACCTGAGAGACAACACAACCGTTGGCATTGGCATCTTTGCGATCGGCTCTGCTGTTGGGGGTGTCTTTTTAATACATGATTTAAGCAAACGTGCGTGTGATTTGTTGCACATTTATTTCTAATTCAGCTAGCGGACGCAAGTGAAAACAACATTTTGAATTGAATCCATACATAAGAGGATCCTGGATTTGTTTATTACGGTGCTCGTATGGTGCTGCTCCTGTTCGTCCAGAATCTGGTGGCTTGTTGGTTTGGAGTAGTTATCATGATGCCGATTGACCGGCAATGCCTTCGAATGGGTTCGGATCGGTAAGTTCATGTTTTGGCCGAGTGCATTCCGTGCATTTGTCGCGTCACAGCGGTAGCCCGGCAGCAACAAAGTCAAGACAAACTCTTACCCGGGTGTGGACTGCTATGCTAAGTTCTTCTTCTTCTTATTATTATTATTATTGGCGTAATAGCCAACGCGATCATGCCGGCCTTTTCAAGTCTTGAGTAGCACGTAGCCGGATAGTCGGCCCTTGCTACGGCGGACGGTTCATACGCGGTTAGAACCCACGACGGGCATGCAGATGTGCGGAATGATGGCGTTGCCGCGCGACCGCTCCTGTCCAGCGGGTAACTTGCATACTGTCACACTGTCTCCTGCTCGATGCATACGCTGCAGGCAGGGGGAAGGATGCACCTCCACGATAAAAAAACACCGTCATGAACCAGCGGTGGACCTAACGGTAGGCGGACAAATTTGTGTGTTTTTTTTTGCGTTCACTAGGTGTGTCATCGCCAACAGTTGGAGGCGTACTGAATTTGCAATAGCCGATTTTTGCCTTTTATACTCTCATTTTTGGTGCGCTACTTATCTGAGTTTTGAGTGCCGGCAGCGTTTTGCGGCAGTATAAAAGGAGAGCCAAACCGTGTTGCGCTTCATTCTTCCATCAGTGGTCAAGGTGAAGGTTGCTATTTAAAAATTCCTCAAAATCATCGAACACATTCAGGGGCTATATCGTGAGAACGTACCGATCAAGACAATCTGCAAGGCGTTCGGCCGTTCGCGGACGTTTGTGGACAACGCCATTCGTAGCGAGGCTACGGGTAAATCGACAGGTCGTCCGCGAAAAACAACGGCCGACGTTGACGCGCAGATTGTTGAGATGATCAGGGCGGATCCTTTCAAAACTTGCGCTCGTATCAACCAGGAGCTTAGTTTGCAAGTTTCGGCGAAAACGGTGTCTCGCCGTTTACACGCCGCTGGGTTCTGTGCCCGGAGACCGCGGAAGGTTCGTAAGCTGCTGCCGCACCACGTAGAAGCGCGCATTCGGTTTGCCGAAGAACATTTAGCTGCATCCATCTTTTGGTGGAGCAAAATCATTTTTTCGGATGAGTCCAGAATCAATCTGGATGGTTCGGACGGCATTAAATACGTCTGGCGCCTTCCTAACCAGGCGTATCATCCGAAAAATACGATAAAAACCCTTAGTCACGGAGGCGGCCACGTAATGGTGTGGGGTTGCTTCTCCTGGCACGGCCCGGGTCCTTTGTTCCGTATCAACGGGACACTGAACTCGGAAGGGTATAGAAAAATACTTAGTCGTAAGATGTTGCCATACGCCCGACAAAAATTCGGAGACGAAGAGCATTACTTCTTTCAGCATGATAACGACTCTAAGCACACATCGCGAACAGTTAAATGTTATTTGGCAAACCAGGATGTGCAAGTTCTACCGTGGCCTGCGTTGAGTCCTGACCTAAACCCGATTGAAAATCTGTGGTCAACTCTCAAGCGTCAGCTTAAGAACCAGCCTGCACGTTCAGCTGATGATCTATGGACACGCTGCGAGGTTATGTGGGAACGCATACCCAGAAGCGAATGCCGTAAACTCATCGGCGATATGGCCAAACGCTATCAGGAAGTGATAGCGAATAACGCTCACCACATTGACCGTTAGAATGTGTTTTCGCTCTGTGGAACACCGCAACACCTCCTCCCAACAACCACTTAAACAGTCCTTTTCAGGGCTACCAAATATTTCTGACAAGAACTATGTCTTTCGGTCACAGAAAAAAGTTCCTATTTTTATGTCCAATTTGAAAATGAAATCTGAAAATTTCATTCTCTTTGTCTGTCGGGTAAGCTTTAACCGCCGACAGCGAGACTCAAATTCAAATTTAAATGACTTTCTTTGACGAGAAATTTTCGGAATCCACTCAACTGACATTTTCTACTTATTATGAACATTAAATTTTAACGGATTAAGAGCCACAGATTAAACAAACGTGCATCAGCGCGTAAAGTAACAAATGTGGTTAACAATCCTTGAAATAGCATCCCAAGCGCCACAGATTAAGCTTAAACGACTGAAAAATCAAATACAGTGGAGCGCCGTTTATCCGGGTACCTTTTATCCGGCATTCCGTTTATCCGTGCTGTTGAGGAATGACAGTTCAATACAAAAGTGACATTGCGTTATGAGGAGGATATTTGAAAAAGCGGTTATAAGAGCACATTGTCATAACAAAAACTCTATAATTCATGGCAAATTTTAAAAAATCTCTTTCAAAAAACATGAAGTTAATAAAAACTGGGTTATTTTTATCAAAAAATCAGAAAATTTTCCAAAATACAACCAGGAATTGGTGATAAAATATATCATTTGACTCATTATCCGTGTTTATCGCTTATCCGGGCGAGGTCAAGTCCCGACAAGCCCGGATAAACGGCGCTCCACTGTATCTGTGATTTTCGGTAGGATAAATGGAAAATCGGTAGTTTTAGGGCGGTCATCTGTGAATCGGTAGGCATATAAAAAATCGGTAGGAATACAGATAAATCGGTATTTCTGGTCACTCTGCACACGAGAGCCGTCGAGGTGGTTGGCCAGTCGTGTTGCGCCGCCGTAGTTATTAAAGCAAAGTGATCGGAACGTTCAAGTGGTTTTGCACTCGTACACAGTCGTACCAGATACTCAACAAACTCACAACAATGGCACTGTCCCAGGTAGGTATCGGGAAGGGCCCAGAACGGGCGTTTCTTAATCCTCCCCGTACACATACACGAAGAGCACAGAGTGCATAGTTTTCGCGTACGGCACTTTTTGCGCGACCTTTGAACACCGCGGGCGCGTATAGTGGCGAAATTCATGCTGCTCGCGTGGACTTTGGAATCACCCCCCTCGTATACCCTCTTCCCCACGCTCCTCCGCCAACACCTTTCATCTCACTATCGCGAGTCATCATTGTGCTAAAGGGGGGGATGATGATGGTGTTGTGGGGGTTCTTATCGGAACCGTACCCCGCACGGGGCCAAAGTTCCCTTTTCCCGGATGGTTACACGCGAACCCTTTCCCGATTTTGCCACTCCGGCAAGCAATTTTCGAGGAGGTTAACCGGTAGTGAAAGCATTGAAATTAGGCCATAATCCCAGTATGGGACCGAACGAGCTGGTTGAGGGATTTTGTCCTTAAGTCAGGATTGATAAAGAAACCGGTTAAAAAACGAGTGGGTAGTCTTATCTCTCGTTGGTCTGGTTGGCCGAAGTCTTGTGATCAAGGTGCGCTTCCTACGTCGCTTCCCTTGGCCTTTCGGTGGGCCGTGCTGAGATAGCTGGCGGCGGTGGCGGCGGCGATAAGGGAATATATGCGCCCCACTGCCATGCAAAAGCGCTGTGTGTTTGTGTATGTGCGTCTCACTGCGACGGTCCATCGAAGTGTGCCGAGTGTGCCGAGTGTGCCAATTTCTATTTCCTTCCCCCCATGCCCGTGTATGCAAAAAATCAAAACAAACGCTGTTTGTTGTTTACCTTTCTTTGCGGCGGGAGGCGCTTTTTGCACACCTTCTTCTTCCCTCCCCAAAACCAAACAGGTTGGACGAGCGAGCAGTATTATCAAGATTACTAAACGCTTTTTTCCCTTTTACCGCTTCTTTACAGTTTATGAAACTGGCCGCACGTCCAGCATGCCGTGCGCTGTCGTCGAAGGCGGCCCCCGCACTGGACGTTTCGTCGACCGGGCCCTGCTTTGCGCTGACCGACGAGCAGCGCGAGATCGTGGACCTGACGAAGAAGTTTGTGCGCGAGGAGATCATCCCGGTGGCGGCCCACCACGACAAGACCGGCGAGTACCCGTGGGCCATCATCAAGAAGGCGTGGGAGCTGGGCCTAACCAACAGCCACATCCCGGCCGACATTGGTACGTGTGTGAAGAGATGTTTGCGCTTTGCGTGTCAGGAGCTTTAGGATTGATCATTTACCTTCGCTTTGCAGGTGGAACTGAAATGTCGATCGTGACGAGCTGCCTGGTGGCGGAACAGTTTGCGTACGGCTGCACCGGCATCATGACCGCCATCGAGGCGAGCGGGCTGGGAGTAAGTGTTTGTGATGGAAGATTGTGGAAATGACTTGCCCTACCTAATGCACGCCTGTACTCCCTCCACAGCAAACACCCGTCATCATTGCCGGCAACAAGGAGCAGCAGAAGAAGTATCTCGGCCGGCTGCTGGAGGAACCGCTCGTGGCGGCCTACTGCGTCACCGAGCCGGGCGCCGGCTCGGACGTGAACGGGGTGAGAACGCGCGCCGAAAAGAAGGGCGACGAGTACATCCTGAACGGGCAGAAGATGTGGATCACGAACGGTGGCGTCGCCAACTGGTACTTTGTGCTGGCCCGCACCAATCCCGACCCGAAGTGTCCCGCCTCGAAAGCGTTCACCGGGTTCATCGTGGAGCGCGATACGCCTGGCCTGACGCCCGGTCGCAAGGAGCAAAACATGGGCCAGCGGGCGTCCGACACGCGCGGCATCACGTTCGAGGACGTGCGCGTGCCGAAGGAGAACGTGCTGGTGGGCGAGGGGGCGGGCTTCAAGATCGCGATGGGTACGTTCGACAAGACGCGCCCGCCGGTCGCGGCCGGTGCCGTCGGGTTGGCCCAGCGCTGTCTGGACGAGGCGCTGAAGTATTCGCTCGAGCGCAAAGCGTTCGGTGTGCCGATTGCGGCCCACCAGGCAGTTTCGTTCATGCTGGCCGATATGGCGATCGGCGTGGAGACGGCCCGGCTCATCACGATGAAGTCGGCCTGGGAGGTGGACCAGGGCCGCAGGAACAGCTATTACGCCTCGATCGCGAAGTGTTACGCGTCGGACATTGCGAACAAGATTGCGACCGATGCGGTGCAGGTGTTCGGTGGCAACGGATTCAACAGCGAGTACCCGGTGGAGAAGCTGATGCGCGACGCGAAGATTTACCAGATCTACGAGGGCACGTCGCAGATCCAGCGGTTGATCATCTCGCGCAACATGATCGATGCTGCCAAGCAGCAGGCGTAAGAAGCGGCGGCGCTTGTCGCTGACGGTCGTTTGTCGTACTTCAGACACATCTCGTTATACAGTTATACAGTGGGCTCGATGCCACGCGTGCATTATTCGTTTTTATTTCTGTTTGCTTTTTCCCCCTCCATGTTAAGATCATGCATCACTACAAAAAAATGGTATCCACATAGACTGGGTGTAATAAAGATCATATTTTCTTAAGGACGCTTGTTGCACGTGTTTTACGATGGAGTATCGAGGGTGAATGAGAACATTAAAAAAAATTGTATAATCATGTAATTATTCGATTCTAGTTGGTATAAAGAAATATAACAGAATTCCTGTTACGATTGATACAATTATAGAATAAATAATTTAATAAGCATGACCAACAGTGAACCCACTGTACGCTTCTTGATTGTAGCACAGTGGTCGATATTAGGTCTCCACAAAAAAAATATTTTTTTTAATTGAAGAGAAGCGGAAAAAGCAAAAAAGAAAAGAATTAACATGACGAAAAAATTATTTTTAAATATTTTTTTTTTAAATTGAAGAGAAGCGGAAAAGCAAAACATAAAAGATTTAACATGACAAACAATATTGATTATGGCTCGGTTATATTACTAACAGATTTATAAGGGTCAGAACAGACTAACAGAATGTACCAAAAGGTACCCAACATGCATTCCCTAAGTGCCAGAAATTATTTGTTTTTTCAAAGGGATTCAACGGTACAACAGTTTACCCGGTGAAATTAAGAATGCGAGAAGCTTTCCGGACTTCAAACGTAAGTGCGTCATATATATTGAACAAACTGTATGATATGAAAAGTGTGTTGATGACTCATGTCATTATTAAATGTGTAACTGCAGTTGTCATCACGATCTTAGTGATTTTTCTTGATTTTATGTATTATATTAAAATTAGAAAACAAATATATTAGAAAGAGACAACATAGGTTTGAGACACGCGCGCGTACAAGAGCACATTCGGAATCTATTTGGGGGAATTTACTGTCTGCACACGGTCTGGGAGGTCACAGCAGAATTCAATCATGGATGATTGTAAATTACCAATTCCAGATACAAGCAGGTTCACCTGCTTCGGAAGGTAGTACCCTGGATCCTGCCGATGGTATCAGTGGAACAGGCCATATGCATATCGCAGTTATACCCTGATAAGTGGTGCGCCAGATCCATTAAATGGTTCTTGGTGAGCTACGTAAAGGATGCTAGGGAATAACATATTATGCGATGGAGTATGACCCGTTTTTTCTTGATGAAATTATGTTAGTTGTCTTGGGTGTGTGTATCACTTGGTGAATTCCGCTGAGGATTTTCCGATGCCACCACTTGCTCGTACAAAATATTTCAATATACCTATCAGGGTAATATTATCGTAAAGATACTTGCGACCTGTGTTGGGGTAAGAGGTGGGACATGATGATAACATGATGTTGATGATGATAACATTTTCAGAGTTGTTTATCTACAGAAACGTTCATACGAAACGTTTCACCTTGCTAAATAGTACGTGAGACTGTTTCTATCCGTGTAACCCATACGGGACTTGAAACCATGATGGACATATAAATCCGTGCATACCGTTAAGCTCACACATTAAATTAGCTAAATTAACTCGACAAAATCATTCTAATCTAGTGACGGATAAAGTCGGCAAAAAACCGGTGTTGACTCCGTGCCGACTCCGAAAATTTTGGAACCGACTCCGCAAGTAGGTCTGACCAGCAATTATCGGACGCCGTTTGGAATCGTTCAAAGTCGTATGGATTTGATCGAAGTTGTGCGGAGTCGTCCGGAGTCATCCGGATACGAAATCATCCGCGGTTGAATTCGCCGCGAGTCAGATTTGTCTGAAGTCGGAATCGATCGGACACGATGGGAGTATGAGTTGCTCCAAGGGTTCCGAATAGGGTTTCCAATTTTGCCAGATTCGGATCGGAATAACGAGAGTCGAACCGGAGACGAGCGTGCGCTCCGGAGAACACATTTCTCCTCCACAATAAATCAGTAAATCACAATAAATAAGTATACTTGAATAAATAGTGCTATTCGTCACATCTTCGTTGACGATTTTAGGAATTATTGTTTTGTCGTTGGACATCCACCATAGAGCAAGAACCTTCCTCACAAGAAACAACGATTGTTTTAATTTGTTTCACTTGTCAATACAGGGGCTTCCAGGATTTCTCATTGTTGTGGGACTCTTTCTTATGGGAAGTGAACTTCGTTTGTTAGAAATTGGACTCTATGGCACCATTTTTGGACAAGCTCCTTGGAAATTCCTACAGGATTTGCCCAACAAGGGTGTTAAAGAGGCCAATTCCCATTACATTAAGTACATTCAACACAGGAAAGAGTCAATAAAGTGTCCCACAGCTATGAGAACTGCTGGAAAACCCTGTAATACTTATAATATGAAGTACATAAAATGTTTTAAAAACATGTAAGGGAAACCACCATTTCAACTAAAATTTACAACCGCCTCGATCGTTCTCACTTCGATCGAGTTTGGAAAATGCCTGAACATCTCACATCTCATGAAACCCGTCCCACTATAGCATGAAAATGCAAGCACAAGTGAGACGACTCTTCTCACTATCAACACTCTTCACGGTACAGATGGTTTGCTACGTTTTTCAACCATCTAGTCCTCCTATTGATCTATTTTTATGTTATCTTTTGGGCTTCATAAAAGCACACTGAAATCACATCACCTAAGCTCCGGATCGATGGTCAAATGCGAAAGTTTGTTGGCTTGTTTATTCCTACACCAAGATCCTTGGGATCAAATATGGTAAAAACAGGATATTTTGTAGATCCTGGATTAATTGAATCACATTTATATATACTTTTGCAGAGTTCAAAAACAAAATCCCTTGCTTCACATCTATTCGGCACTTAGAAGTAAAAAACTTCAATTTCCAATTAGAAATCTGAAAAACAATATCGACCAAATCACATCCACTTTATTCCAGTGACTGTTCAAACCGCACTCCGCCTTAACGTTTGCCTGCACAGGGTTCGCCACGACACGACGCGAGAAACACGTTCGCTTTTCGGTTCTACACGCCCTGCGCCCGCACACTCTCAACCCCCTTTTTACACACACCCCCCCCCTCCCCCCGTCCCCCTTCAAACACACACACTCGATTCACACTTTTACCCTCCATTGACAGTGACAGTGAACAGGGGGTTGTGAGCATACATATTTCGGGACGCCAAGATCACGATTATGTGTGTCAGTATGTTTCGCGTTCGGAGAGCAGAAACTTGTACACACGCTCTATTCTGCTCTCTTTCGCACCTTTGCGAAACGTTCTCACTCAACCGGCCTGCTACGCCTTTATTCCCGTCTCTTTCTTTGCCCTATACAAACACACATACACAGCAATTTGATCCCCTTTTCGTCTCGCCATCCCGGTTGGGGAAGAATACAAAAAAAACTCACCCCTACGGACAAACAAAGAGCGCCACTGAGCAAGTGGACCAATTAGTTTACCACCACCACCACCACCACTACACAGATCGTGCAATGATCAAGGGGTGCAGAAGAGGTGCTGGGTGGGGGGGAAGGTGAAGGGGGAAGAATAAATGAAAGTGAGATAGAGAGTGTTTCCCTTTCAACATCAACCCCATTGCGCGTCTGTGTGTGTTTGTATGAGTGTAGTACAATCCGGGAGCGTTCCGGGGGGGAAGCATGCAGCAGGCGCCATCAAATCGGGGGTCGCAAAATCATTCTCCATCCCCCTTCTTACCTTTCTGCGGTAGGTTTGCAATCTTCCTCTCTCTCTCACACACACACTCTCTCTTTCTCGCTTTTACTCTCTTTTTAAGTGAGGGTTTGTGTTACGGCCTGCTTAGATGGGAGGCAAATGTGCGCGGCGTGTTCGTAACCAAGTGAGCGGGAAGAGGGAGCATCCCCTTCCGCTCCTCCAGCGCTAGACTTACACAACTGCAATAAAATTTGCGATTTTTCTTTCCTCCTTACCCGCTGTAGTTCTAAGCGAATGTGTGTATGTCTGTGTGTGTCTATGTAATCGAAAGCGAGAAGAAGGGAGGAAGTTTTAAGGTTTTTATTTTTGCAAATATGATTTCTTCCCCGACCACTCACCGATTCTTTGCGTTTTGCTCGCGTTTTCTATTCGCTTGCTGGTTCTTTCTCTTTGTGTTTTCTTTCCACTTTTGTGGATGCTTTATTCTTCACTGTCTTTTCTGTCTTTTTTTATAAAGAGAAGGGCAGTGAGAGAGGGGCAGGGGGGGGGAGGTTGAATTTTGTTTTATTCCTCGCGTTTCCGTTATCGCTCGATTGGGCGCCTGTTACGATGTGTGTGTGCGCATGAGTGTGCAAGTGTGCATTTCAAATGTTGGTCAAAGCGAGATGCACTTTCCGCTTGCTCCCAGTTTTATCACTAAATTTGACACAATCATGTGTCTGTGTGTCTGTGTGTGTGCGTGCTGATTAGAAAGAGAATTACAGTTGCGCAAGAAAGGCGCACGGGCCTGGTAGCGCGAAAAGCAAAAATATTAACCCTTGCTATTGCAGGAACAAAACGCACGCAGGTCATGCAACGGATAGTTTGTTCCTTTTTTTCACCAAAACACACACCGAAAACACACAGTAAGCGATGGAGACGGTTTACAGTGACGGACAAAGGGAGCGATACGCGGGAAACGGGAAAGCACGGGGTACGGATGCAAAATGCCCCTTTACCTAATTTCAAACTTTAGTTGCCGTCGCTTCCTTCCCCTCTCCCTCCCCTCCCCCTTCACCCCTTCGTTCCCATCAGCACAACTAATTCTTGTAATACCCCTTCACCACTACCAGCACACTCGGGCACACAGTGTGCGTGTGTGTGTGGTTCCCTTCCGTGCCAAATGTTCTTAGCGTATTGCGTTTCGCACTAAGCCACCTTGTTTTGCTTCTGCCGTCGCCGTCTTTGTGTGTGTGTATGTGTGCCCGTGTGTGTGTGTGTGTAAGAAATAATTGGAACGGGGTGGGGAGAATTCCGGGAAGAGTACGTACCAACACAACGGCAACACGTGTCACCCGGACACCCCTCCTCCCCCCCCCCCAATCCCCTTTCGGCGTACGAGAACGAGATAGCCCCTCGCACGCAAGGGTGAGTGAGCGCTCCTTTGTGCAACACGCACCGAGAGCGATACGCATACGCAAGTGTGTGAGCGCGCGTTTTGTTGCGTTTTGGTTGTGTTGGGATTTTTGTTTTTTTTTGCAGCTTCTGAGATATACAATTTGTGTTTTGTGAATGCGACACAGTGCTTCCCGTTTTAGCGGTGCGTTTGTATTGCATCAACGCGGAGAGAGAGGGAAGAGGGTTTATAGATGTATGCGGAGCTACAGTGACGGACACGCTGTCTCGTGCGAGCAAATTACGACTGTTTTCATTGCTATATAATAAAAACATTTTCAAAAATAAAGCTTGATTTGCTAAATGTTGTTGAAACGAAATGTAGAAGCACACATTTTCACAAGCTTAAACGATTAACTAATGTGACTAATACTTTTTAGTGTAACTGACAGATATCTATCGAACAACCGACTAAAAAGTATACCAACTATCGTTCCATAAAGAATAAAATAATATAAATCGTTCCACTGTTGTGTTCAAAATTTTCTTTGAATCTCAGGCGACGGTAGCATCTGGCTAGGTGTATTAATGCGTTAATTGTGGCTGGTTCTACTGTGTTATAGTAACAGTAGACTTTTGATCTAGTCCAAAACATTAACTCTATTTTACGTGTTTCTCTAGTGCGTTGCCAAAACTAGAAAGATTCATAAATCTCAAAAGATCAATCTCTAAATTCATAAATTTCATAAATCTCTAAAGATTCATATACGGACGTCACACGAGGCGTAAACTCAAAAAGTTTACGCTTGATTTGTATGGGAGAGCGTAAACTTCCTGTGAAAAGATTATAGGGTTGTATGGCTGAAATCCAGTTTACGTCAAAGTTTACGCTTCGTGTGACGTCCGTAATAGGGCTTGAGCTACTTATTCTTCTTCTTCTTGATGTAACAACTTTCGTGGTTATGCTAGCGTATACAGGCTTTCGAGACTTTTTGGCAAGTGCCACGCAGTCAGATAGTTTACTTTGATATGGGGGGCGGACAAAGCTAGACGTGAACCCCCCCACATGTACATGTTGTTAATTCGTGCGACTGAACCACTGTACCATGGGATCGGAATATTTTGAAAATCATACATCTCTAAAGATTAATCTGGAGTTTAAAAAAAAATTTATGGGATAAATAATCTTATAGATTGATGAATCTTTGAAGATTCTTGACTCTTTCGAGACTTGTGAATTCTTGAAAGATTCATGAATCTTTAGACATTCATGAATTCTAGGAGATTTTTGACTCTTTGGTGATTAGATTCGAGATTCGAATCACTCATCTCTGAAGATTCATGTAATCGAATCTCAACGAATTATTCATGAAACTCAACACTAGTCACAACCGTTGTGACAACTGTTGTTGGTCAAGGCCTCCATGTGTCACTAGCGGGCTTGGCTTTCAGTGACTTTTTAATTACCCATAGCAGGATAGTCAGTGCTACGTATGGGGTCTTACGGTCCATACTGGCCTTCAACTCAAGACGAACATGGACTTCAATTAGCATCATCAGTTTGTATTTTCTTCTGGAAACACCATTATAACGTACAATCAATAATGTTTACGTTATAATCGAACTAAATAACGTTATTTGCTACACTAGGGTAGATCCTGGTAACTGAAAATGTTGGGCATTCCTGTACTACAGCAATACTAAATCAGTATCACTTAAATAGAATATAGTTAAAAAAAACTCCAATAAATATGCCAAACATCTTCAAATACACGCTAAAGTTGACAAATCGATAGAGTATAGTTTAAAAAAATATTTAAAATTACATTCTTCAATTAAAAAAATCCTTTTTTGCACACCACTGTACCCGGCAATCTCTCACAGCGCGCGCACACACAGAGCGCTGCAAACTCACCTATATCGCGAAACCGTGCACGGGGATGTGAGCAAACGAACCGGCACGGGCCTGTGCAAGTATTGGGCGCTGGCCGGCAATACTGTGTGGTGTGCGGCGATCATGCCCCATCTCACACGTACCCCCTTTCCGTGAGCCTCTTCCTAACGCGCAGCACAGCGACCATTAGGGCGGGAGAGCGCGAGAGCGAGATGCACGCGAGAACGAGAGCGCACGAGTGGTGGCGCGGCCCGGCGGCAACCCGGCAGTTGTTCGCGCGTTCTAAAAAATATCTAAATATTTTAGAATCCATCGTCAGTATGTGTCAGTGCGCGACCGTGAAACAAACGTACCTTCCCTTATTTTCCCTCCGGCCCGGACTGTGCGGGTCCGTTGTTGTTGTTGTTCTTGTTGTTGGAGTTGTCTTCTTAGTTGTTTTTTTTCTCGCTCTCTTGTTCTTCTTCTTCTTGTCGTTAATCTGTTCCTGCGCGTCGCGACAAGGTGGGAACAAGTAATTAGCGCAGCGCGGTCGGGGGCATTGCTTAGGAGAATGCGTTCGCGAAAATGAGCTGCATGCATGTGGTGCCTCCGTGTGTGAGTGTGTGTGTGTGTGTGTGTGTGTGAGTGTGTACAAAAAAGGTTACTTGGGGCGGACCCCCCATACCACCCAGCATTCGCCCATAACGACCAGAGCATTTCGCGCACTTGAGAGGCACCGTAAAAAGAGAGCGAAAGTTTTGGGCCAACTAGATTCGGGGCGAGCAAAGGAAAGAAAGAAAAAGTAATGTTATGCAGTCTATCTGTTGTACGGGCACAGGGGGGTCCTCTGTGGGATTGAATGCTTTTGTTTCGTGGGGGTGGTGTGTTGGGTGTGATGCAAAATTTGACCACCCATTTTCGAGGGGTTTGAGGCGAAAGGATGCCAGAGTGTAGTGCAGTTAGTGTTTCCCTTCAGTGCATTTATTTTTGATCCGATCCGACATTTCATCTCGCCGGGAGGAAGGAAGGAGAAGCTGCGGCGGGATCCGCCAATACCCGCGAACAACCCGCATGCATGTGTGTAATAAATGGCTTTTTCGTGGTGTGGCCCGTACGGTACGTCTGCTGCGTTTTTGGGGGATCATTCATTCCCCCCCCCCCAGCTCTTCCTCCCTTCCCTCCCGCTCCAAGAAAGAGTGAATCGTCACATCTCGTTCCCTCCTCTATCAAACAAAGTAGGCAGTGGTGCGCAGCAACAGGCGACAACACATACACACGGGGAAGAAGATTTGGCACAAAAACGTGGGACTCGGCGGAGCGCGCACACACCATCGTACGAACGACACAATCAACCGGACACGCTCTATCTATACACACACACGCGTACACTCACACGTATGCGGAAGAACACGGCAATATTGCTACGGATTCCAAAAACAAAAAAAATACAAAAAAATACTTCCACTACACACACATTTACTTCTACCGCTGTAGCGCGCGATTTCTTTGCTGCCCCGCCGTGTAGAAAACGTAACGCTCGCACACACACGCAGCGTTTTACAGTGTGATGCGGAAATTCAACCCCATTGCGCGTGAGTGTGTGTGTGCGCTGCTGCTACCCCGGAGACGACGGCGCGCGCCCCAACGTTGTTTATATTATGGGAGGTTTCCCCCCCTCCCCTTCGCCGTCTAACACCGTCTAGAGCAGCCGTCTCTTCCCCCCCCCCCGAACGCCAACGTTCAAGTGTGAAGTTCAATAGCGAATGCGTAATACACAGACAGTATGGTCGCGCCGCGTATGGTTGTGTATGGTGGAGCGAGCGAACGAATGAGCGGGTAAAAAACACTTCCTTGACGCCCAGATGGTTGATGCTGGTGATGATGATGATGATGATGACGGTTTAGTAACGAAGAGTTAAGTCTGCCACAGAGTAGCAAAAGATTAGAATTTTTAAAAGCCGTTTATGTGTGCGTTCGTTCGGGATGGGGAATTTTATTCCCTTCCCTAATAGTGGCAACACTCTTCCCGCCTTTCAATGTGTGAAGTAATTAGCTAACCCAATTTTTTGTTGTGTGCTTCTCTCGCTCTTTGTATACGTGTGTTGGTGTGCTCCCGTACTTCCCGCAGTGTACAGTGCATCATCATCAGTGCATACCATCACCAATCGCGAAAGCCACATCTAAGCAACCAGCGGACAGCAAGTGAGAAGAAAGTGAAGCCGGTGGGAACGGAAACAAAAAACAAAACAACAACAAAAAAGGTTCTTAACGCAGGATCCGGTTTGGCAGTGGTTGGTGCTGGTGTGTCTAGTCGTGCTGGCCGTACGAAAACATCAAATGCCCGCGCGTGAAAAGTGCAAGTGTGGTACGAGCGAGCGAGCGAGCGAGCGCGTTTGTATGTGTGTGTGTGTACCGAGTGGGAGAATGCGAAATATGCTCCTGGCCTAAAGACCTACATATTCCCGGACTGCCCGGACTGTAGTGGTAGTGTATGTAAATCGACCCCGTTCTGCTGGTAAAAGGCTCCACACCGAGCGAATGTGTCAAACGAAAATAGGGAACAAACGACGGCTGTGTGTGTGTAGGGGATTGATTGGACGTGGGCGCAAGCGCAAAACGTTCTTCTGTGTGTGGGGGAGCGGGCAGAAGTGAAATGGAGTGGTGTCATCATGCTCTCTCTCTCTCCCTCTCTCTCTTTTGCGGCTACACATAACAACATCCTCGGCACTGTCGGAAACCTTCAAAATTCCGATCCGATCCTGGCAGCAAGCGTTTCAAGCGGGCTTCACCTTTTTGTGTGTTAGTAGTGTGTACTTTTCCAACCTTGTCCGTGGATCCTGGTTGTGGTGGTGGGCAGGGTTGCAACATAAAACCCGGAGGACCTTCGCCTTCGCGCGTTCTTGTGCAAGTGTGTGTGTGTGTGTGTGTGTGTGTGTGTGTGTGTCGTTGGTCGTGTGTTTCGGGCCCTTTTTCCCGAGGTTATCCTGTCCGTTTTCCAGCGCCACTGTGCCAGACGTCTTCGTACCGTTCCTGTCGGTGGGTGGTGCACTGTTGCGTGGTGCCGCGTCCCCTTTTACTGTGTGACGTGCGTGTGGCTGCGTTTGTGTGTGAGTGAGTTCGTGTGTGTGTATACAAGAGTTTTGGCATTTTTAATTTGTGCCCTCTGCTCCCGCCCAGACAAAGTACCCCCCCGAAAAGGAGAAGAAACATAAAATATCGATAGTGAAAGTGCGTTTAACCAGTGGTGAGAAATGTAAAAAAAAGAGAAAATAACAAGGAAAAACATGTGTTGTTGTACACATTTTCCTACCACAAGCAGCAGCAGCAGTGGCATCAGTGGGCCACGTTTCCTTTTCAATGACACCGAAAGGAAAAAAAAACTAAGTAGCCAGCGCGTGTTTGTGTAAATACAGTTTGACACATTTTTTGACAGCAGCCGTAAAAAAGATCCATTTCTATTCTGCTTTTGTGTGAGACCACTTTTCCCGTGTCTCGTTGCCTGCATTTTATTTTTTCAGTGTGTTACATCGTTTATCATATGGTAGACACGCAAGCGCGTGGGCGCGCGCTCCTCCATCACTGTGTTTGTGCGGGTGCGTTCGATGTGTGTTGGAATGTGTTTAGATTTGTTCCCCTCTCCCCCCCCCACCACGGCTTTCCTTCGGGGAAGGGACTCGAGCACGGATGTTTAGTGTAGGTCACTGTTTCAATGTGTCACTTTGCCCCGGTTTACACACTCACACCACTGTTGAGCGTGTTAGAATATGCGTGTTTTTTTATCGTAAAAGTGTCTGTTTTTTTCTTCGCTGCTTCGAGTTTTATCAGTACAAAAGCTTTTTTCGGTAGTTTGGATCCAATTTCTGTGCTCTGTGTTTTGCTCCCGGGTGCGGAAAGGGCTCACAAGCGCCTCACATGATGTTTTGTGTGTAACGTAACGTGTAGTTTAGTGCAAAGTGCTTGTTAACCGTAGCGCTAAAATAGTGTTATTTTTTCTTTTCTTTTTCTTTTCTAGCCTCAGTGTACCAGTGTGCTAGGATGTGTGAAAAAAGAAGAAAGATAAATAGTGAAAACATGAAACGGCACGCTGCCTAATAAAAAGAAATGCATTTTTCCAGTGCAAAAGTACGTGCAAATTGTATTTTTCTTAAAGCAAATCATAGTTTTGTTTCCAAAATGAGTTACAATAGTTACCACAAACACACCGGCTGAAAGCAATTTCGTGTAGTGAGTGAGAGAGCGTCTACTAACGTCCGCGAGCAAGTGAGCGTTACCGCGTAACGGAACGACGTAACGTCCGTAAAACGCCCGTTACAGCGCTGTCCTTTTGCCGTTATTACTTCGCCTGCTGCCGTTGTTTGCAGTGCAGCAGCAGCTCTGCTTTTGGGAGGGTGCAACCAGTGCACCGAAGGGCAGGGAAAGCGATGAGGAGAAGGGGACGCTGAACGGTACCGACCTTGAACTATATACTTGCGCAGTGTCCGTGTACCGTGCGCCACGTCCTTCATCCCTGTTTGTGCGGTTGTGTTTGTGTGTGTGTGTGGGGTGCAGTAAAGTGCAACACACACACACACGCGCGTGCAGCTGCACCTGACCGTGGCCCAATTGGCCACGGGAGCATCGAAAACCAACGGGACGGGCAACAGTGTCTCGGCCTGTAACGAGTGTCCTGTGCATGTGTGTGAGTGTGTGTGTTGATGTACCGGGACCAGATTTAGTTATGCTTCCGTTGCACACGTTGCTCTCTCTCTCTCGCTCCCTCTTTATCAAAGAAGTTGTCCATCGTGTTGTAACGAATGCATTTTCCGTGTGTGCGTGTGTGCGTTTGCAAATCGGGTGCGCTGGCAGAAAGTGGCCATCGCGAACCGTCCGATGGCTTGGTAACTTCTGCGTGGTGTCTTCTCCTCCCCAACCTCCCACCCCCACACAACAAAACAGGAAGCAGTGTTGAGCGAAAATCGCTTGCCAGCTGGAGCAGAGAGGCAATGCTGCAATGTAATGAAAATCGGAACAACACGAATGCATGCAACCTTAGCGGTCGGGTTTTTGGGGACACAGTGCGATGTGCGATTCGCTCCAAAGCGGCAGATGGAGAGTTTGTAGTGTCCTAATTGCCACGAATTGCATCCCAGGTGTGTGTGTTGTGTGTGTGTGTGCCTGCCTTGTCCTGGCGTGTGTACTGCCAGTGCCCCATTCTAACGCCAAGTGTTGTCAAGGGCAGATGGGTCTAGCTGGGTTGGTGATAATTGTGAAGAATTCAGTGCCAACGTTTGTTGAGTGAGTTGTTTGGCAAAGTGTTTGTTTTTCTCTAAATTTCCACTTCCATTTTCCAACTCCAGTCCTAGTCGCCGCAATCTCCTGTAGCTGCTGCACCTGCGGGAACCAAAGTGTACCAAAGTGTGTCCGTCGTCGTCCAAGTGTGTCGTACCAAAAGCGGAGTGTGTGAATGTAAAAGTGCCGTGCGCGTGTGTTTCGGGCGATTTGAAAAGTTCGTTTTCAAAAGAAGAAAAAAAGTACAACACCAAAAAAAGAAGAAGTGTAAAATTTTGCTCTGGTGGCACAAACTCGGAGAAAGAAGAATTACCGCGAGGATGCACGAGGAAGCCACCTCAACGGCTAGCTCGTCCACGACCTCCCCGCCGGAAACGTCCTCGCCCTCGAACATTGTGTACCCGAACGGTGAGCCCATGCTGCTGTCCACCTCGCCCACACCCGGCCCGGGTGTGGCTTCCTCCTCGTCCTCCTCCGCCTCCTCCTCCTCCTCCTCTACGTCGTCATCCACATCCGGCACCGCTAACCTGTACGAGGCGGTGGACCAGCAGGAGCTGCTACTCTCCAACAGTCATCACAGTGCGGCCTTCCACGGCCATCAGCATCAAATTCAGCAGCACCAGCAAATGCACCACCAGCAACATTCCCAGCAAGCGTTACAGCACGTAACGCCCAACCTAACGGCAGTGGGTACCAAAATTATCGTTAGCGGAGGTGTGCATCATACCATGCAGCAGCAGCAGCATCATCTTTCGCACGAACATCAGACGCATCATCAACATCAAACGCAACATCACAGCCATCACAACCACCTGCAGCAGCAGCAGCACCACCACCACCATCCGTTACACCACGTACAGACGCAGCAGCACCATCAGCCAAGTTCCTCCACGAACGTGATCGTTCCGGGCACGAGCCACGGCTCGCCACCTCTGCTCGTTCAGGCCAGCTCGAGCGGCGTCTCCGACATGCTGCTCGGGCAGGATCCGATAACGACGACCACCGTGGCGGCGGTGGCGACGACCGGCGCCACCACCCTGCTCGCGCTGTCCCCGGACGACGTGGTCGAATCGGTCATCGATGGGCGGGTCGTGACGGCCACGGAGGAGGACACACTGCTCAGCAGTCTGGCCGGCACGACGACGACCGACGCTGGTGGTGGTGTGGTGGTGGACGAGGTCGATGATCACGTCGTCTCGATGGTCGGTGCCGACGGGACGCTGCTGGGGTGTGGTGACCCACTGCAAGGGGTCACACACCACTCTCACCACCATCAGCAGCACCATCTTCATCAGCAGCAGCAGCAGCAGCCCAGCTCTTCGTCCAGTATTACGATCGTCACGGAAGAGTCCATCCTTCCGCTGGCGGTGACGTCGGCAGCATCGTCGTGCGTCCTGGCGGCCGTTACTACCCGCCGTTCGCCCGCCTCGTCCACGTCCGGTTCGTCCACACCGGCCGCATCGTCCTCCGGTGCGGTGCCGATGTCCTCGGGCGGCACGATCGGCAGCAGCCCCTCGTCGTCCACCAGCGCCACGACGGCCGTTGCGGTTGCGACCGTCGGGAGCAGTGGTGGGGCGCACGCTGGGGCCGCTTGCGGGTCGTCATCGGCGTCGTCGGCTGGCATCGTTATGTCCGCCCTGTCGGTTCATAACGATGCTGCTGCCGCCCACCTGACCGAGGCGATCGAGATCAACATCCCGGAGGAGGACGACGGTTGCAGCTACGGCGAGGATTCGGACGGTAAGTGAACCATGTTTTTTTAATTCCATTTTATATACTTTTTGTTTTGCAAATTGCAATTTGTTTTGTTGCAAATCACTAACCGTTCCTTAGCCGTTTCCACCGTTTCGATTGCGAATGCGACTGTCTGCGATTGTGTAAGTGAAGGGAAATCGTTATTCCTACAACGAAATGCATTATAAGTATAAGATCGTAAAGGAAAAGAGATTACAGTAACTAACTTTAAGTAGTGTATACATCTTATGAATAAAAAAAGAATTCAGCATATCAGAATCTGTTTAATCTGTAATTAATGCTCTGTCAAATGTATTCTTTTTAATACATAACAATACATCTTCAGTGTTCTGTTCGCGGCAAGGTCCATAAATTACTACAGGTCGTTCCGTCCGGTTTACTCTGATTTTTTTGCATTTGACAGCTAGGGAGTCCAAAATTACTTAGCAACTCATACAAAGTCCTTAGCACACCTAACTCCCTGTCTGCCAATCTCCATATAAATCTCCATCCATCATGGCTACCAAAATCTGAGCTAAGGACCCACCTGTAGTCTATCTAGGCACCTTGGGCTGTGGCTGAGTTACAAAACATGCTAGCTCTGGAACCTTAGTAGACATTCTTAGTAGTATGTGCAAGGAACATTAATGTACAGGTTGTCCCCGAGATACGCTGATAATGCGGACCTACAAGAAAACGCGTATCCTAAAGATGTACGTTGAAATTTGCCTTTTCTGCCAAAAAATTCATATAATTTTGTTTGAAGTAGTATGCTTTATATATTAGATCAATTAATTGATATGATGCTGATATGAACTTTTTGAGAAGGTTTTAAAACTCCATCAAAAGTTAATTTGGTTTACATTTAACAATTGATGGGTCTCAGATCACTACAATTTGCTCAAGGAACTGTCAAAGTTATAAAACCACGTACCTCCGAATCCGTGTAAAAGAGGTACCCCGCGTGTCTCGGAGACTTTCTGTATAGTTCTCTACTTTAGGGCTAAGAACTGTATTGAATTTTGAAATGTCTCGATAGCGAAAGTCACGCATCTCACTAAAATGTTTTTAGTTTGCTGTCCTTTTTTTCCATTTTTGGTGAATTTCATACTCCGTTATTCTCCGTTAAATAGAAAACATGCCAAATTTAATAGCTGGCATGAAATCTCAGTTCAAACTGTGAGGTCCTACTGTAATATCCTTGCCCAAAGGAATGAAATTCACAAATTCATTTAATTCTTTTCGGCATAATTCGTTTTTGAGGATATAAACAATCCGATTAAGTTTTGGTCCAGTGGAGATCTGATTTGAGGACAGGCTTGTTGAAGGCCCGTACACTATCGACTGCACTAGCACGAGCGACGTGTGTTCGTTCGTTCTGAAGCTATATGAATTAAAACATACAAAGATATATTTCAATCAACATGTATAGAACTCCACAAATTTACTTTGCTATCTATTCTCCCATGAATAACAAGCTGTGAATTCATAGAGCACTGGAGTACTTGAAAGTTAACTGCTCGATTCATTCTCTTGTTTAACCCAAAATGTGTTGGAATCTCTTTTTTTCAAGCGCTCTATGCGTTGGTGACGTACCTAATGGCCTTGTAAGCGTTAGCTCCCGTGATTTACTGCCCTGTTTATTTCCAATCTCCCCGGGGAGTCTAGGGGAGCTTAGGGAAATTGGATTTACTTCTTTTCACAGCAAAACTACCAACGATGAGTGTGCTTCTGGGTGTATGTATGCTTTTTCCACATCCTCCAGCTCCAAAAGAGAAAAGTCAGCAAGAGCTCGATTAGGCTAGGCTAGAAATGTAATATAACAAGAAAAAATACGCTCAATTTACAACCATTTCGAGAGAGAGAGAGAGAGCGAGAGAGAAGGAGCGATAAAGAGCGAGCTAGAGCGGACAAATGGCGTCAAATTGTGGAAGTGTGAATTAAAATCGTTTTACCCAAGGAAGGAGCAAACTGCAGCAAATGGCGCAAAGCAATAGCCACAGTTTCGGTACATTTAGTCGTCGCTTCTGGGTATGGGGTGGGTTTTATTGGCTTGGAATCTTCATCTAACGCGCGCGGCGCCACACACTAAAACCATATTTATTGCGATAAAGCTGCTTCCGGTCCGGTTAGTTGTTGTATTTGCTGTTGGGGCCGCGCTCGGTTTCGGTTTCCATAAATAGTCCGCTCCCGGAGCCGTAGTTTCGTCCGGTTCACCGGGGTGTGCTTCTCCAGGCCCAGTGCTGAGAGTGAGTCGACCACACACATATATGCCATCACCCAGTGCTGTATGTAACACACCGTATGGTGGTGCTGGGAGATCGATACCGGGGCACGAAAAGGCAATATCCCTGGCCATGACTGGCACGCGAGCTCTCGAGATCGCGAGTTTTTTTTTGTACGGAACGGTAAGTTGGGGACGGTGTAGCTGCGGCGTACGTCCTAGCGCGAGCAAATGAACCTTGCCCTAGTGGCAGTGTACCCAAAACCCTAACCTCAATACTAACGTTGAACTTGACACTTTCGACACCGGACGGTCCTGCTCGGGGGCTCGTTTCTGGGGGCGAAGGGGCGCAGTAAAACCGTCTCTTCCTGACCTCTGGATTCGTTCTCGCGTTAGGCTACGGCTGTTGGAATGCGTGTGTGTATGCATGCGAGAGTTTCCACCAACACCAACACTCGGGCCTCGTTATTCCAGTCAACTCTGCTGGACGGCTTTTTCCGGATGCGACTGTATGTGTGTGTTGGCTCATGTGAGCTCTGTGCTGCCATGGAAATGGTCCTGCGTGGAACAAGTCCAACTTCGGTATGTACATAGCCGCTCCATCGCTCTGTAACACATACACAAAAACACGGTGGAAATGGGCACTAGATTTTCCCAACCCCGTGTTCGATCCCGATACGGCAACCGTTTCGGTACGGGACCAGTTTGTATCTCTTTGTTGCTAACCGAAACCGAAAGTAGGTCAGCGACGTTTCCCCATGCGGCAACGCGTCCACCGACCTGCTGCTGCATCCTGCTGTGGGGAATGCTTTCCACGTGGAAAGGAATGGACTTTGGCTGCCAAAGTGTGGAGAGCGCCATCGGGAGGGGGTGTGTTCTGGAATTGTACGTTGACCTAGTAGTGGAAGGGTTTGTGCGTCATCACACTTTTCGGGAATCAGGATTTTATCTAGTTATCCCGTGCTCCAAACTTTGGTCCCGGAAGAACTTGACCTATCTGAACGAACTGATCTGTGTGATTGTTATGCAAAGCTGAAGTTACGCTCCGGATGTATGTAGCATATGGAAGACCTTTTTTTCGACCCTGTATTATGTATTGTAGCGTTTTAAACAAAACATATTTCTATTGAGGAATTCAAACCGTGTATGTACTTCTAATCTACATTCTAAAAACTGTTTGCGTAACATTAAAATACCCTAGAATATTCATTCTTATCAACAGCCTGATCATATCATTAGTACCTGTAACGCTTCTTTTTTGACAGTTTTAAAGTAACGCTTGTCAGAGGGCGGTCGGTAGTGTATGCGTTAGCAGTAACGCCACCAACGAAAAGCACTATGAAATGACAACAGCGTTCATGTTGAGGAAGTAAATAACCGTCCGCCCGTGCCCTAGACCCGAGCGGCATAAAGGGCACTTACTTGACCTTAACCAATATCCTTCGCACGGGTGTGTAGGCAGGTTCGGTTTTTGTTTGTCCTCTCCGTTGCGACCCAAATCTACTACCCCATGTCCCTGTGTGTGTGTGTGTGTAGTTTCGTCATCTGCGCATGTCACATGGAAGCGAGTATTAGTGCCGGATGAATATGGGAAAGCGCGCGTGTGTAACTACGCTTCCGGCGCGCGCGGGGGCTACTGTTGGGGGGGAAGCCTATGAAAAACGTGCCGCCGACCTAACACAAGGACCTTTTGCATGTGCGCGGAGGCTCGAGCCGCCCGAGCCATCATCATCATCATTCTCTTATCAGAAGAAGGGGGTTCGTTGCTTACTTTCTCGCTCGCTCCGTGTGCGAGCAGACTCCGCCTCTTTTGATGCGCGCGTGGCACTAATCGCTTGGTCGTGTGCGGGTGTATGATGCAATCGAAAGGGTGGCCCAAGAGCACTCTTGCGCGTGTATCTGTGCGAGAGCACTCTTCACTCTCTCCACCTGCTGTCGTGGTGGTGACCTACTTTTCCTATCACTAAATGCATTCGTGTCTCGATTTCCGGCAAAAGCCAAGAGGGGAGGACTTGTGCGCGATGATGGTGGTGTGATGAAAGCGAAGGGGCTTGTTCGTTTTTTTGTTGTTGTTGAGCAGTATAGAGCCCAATCGTGAGCAAATCTCCCGGTCATATCCATTTTGTGTGACTCTGCGTGCGCCTTTTTCTGCCTCTCCGTTTGGTGCAGGATTTGTGTACTACAAATCATGTAATCATTCATCGCAACCGCTCGTCGGTGCAATGATTTCGTTTGCTACTACCGCAAGCCCGCACCCGCTCACCACGGATGACCTAGTTCTGGCTAGGCGCAGCAGAAGCGTGCTTAAGACCGAGTGATTGATTTTTAATATCCATTTCCTAATGCGCCAGGATAATTGAAATGCTGGCTTCCCAGGACATTTTTTCAACTTCGGTAGATGAGCGGCGTGACGTGGCATGACGTGGAAGCCTTCAGGAGGACGGCAAATTCAATAATAATGTCAGCAGCAACACCTGTTGATAGTGCACGTGCACGTGTATTGCATTCTTTGAGCATGGGGAAAAAGAGGTTCTAACTTACATTCGTGTTCTAAAATACGCTCGTCGTCTGTTTGCATTAATTTTGTAGAATCATTTATTATTATTGCGTTCTTAGAATTAATTTATAATAATTCATATTCTACCAGATCTATAAAGACAAAAATTCTGAATGAATGGTTGAATTTAGTGATGTACAAGGTCGAAAAACGGTCAGATTACTGATAAATAGAGGTTTTACAGAGTAAGCATGATTATTGGTATATAGTATACCTTGAGAAATCTCGGAAAATCGTGCAAAAACGTAAAAAAGGAATGCATCTCATGAATTCCCCTAAATGTCGATCTGTCTCGATTCCTTAGCAACATAAGTATGTAGCTTCTCAGTATTGGTCAATAATATGGTGGTGAAATTAAATAATTTTAGTTATTAGTTATTAGTGTTCGACATGTCGTACTGTTTTCACTAAAATAAGCAACAGAAACGAGTTTTATGTAGGTAATTTACCAAAAACAGGCCAAAGTTCGCTTATATGGCTGAATTAAAAATTGACTTCAAATCAAGCACACTCTCCAGGGTGTAGGTTGACCACAGGTGTGATGCAGTACTTTAGTGAATAGTTTCATCGATCAAATTTATACATTTTTTTACGATCAAATTACTCAAGAAACCAATATTATAGCAGTAATCCTTGATATTCATACGAAAACAGCTTCGAAACTAAGTTTCATTGATATTATACACTGTTTTTGATGCATCTTTGTTTACCACCACTATAGGAACACAATAAGACTACTATAGGAACCATACCACCATAATAGGTACAACGAAGCAGCCACAAAAATTTGTATTTTTTCGTAAATTTGATGTATTTCATGGTAAAAATGGTTGTGATTGCGAAGATAAAACATATTACAATTGCTATGTGTTAAAATATTCAGAAATTGTCCTTCCTGACACTTTAAATCCATTAAAACACATCGGTACCACCACAAATTGCACCACTATTGGTACATTTACCCTATAAAGAGAGCCTCGAATATAGCTGATATCTGGTGTTGTGCTTGACAAAAACTAGATGTCCGGCTTAGGGTGACTATCACTGTGTATAATTTTCCCAGCTTGATCGGTGGTAGCTGATTTATTTTGCGTTTTGTTGTGATTCCGTCCGAATATGTAAAAATATTTTTCCATACCATACTGAAGTTTTTGGTACAGGAACGGTTGTTTAATGTATTGGTTGTTCAGTAAGCTAATAAGTATTAATAAGTCATAATGAACATTATGGAGTGTTAAACTGCATTTTGTCTCTTTTCTACTGCTCGGTCTCTCTATTGATTGTACTTTAGCTATTTATCTGTTAAATATTATGAATGGATGCTAAAACCCAATTGAATTAATTCCTATAAATTATGAAGTGGACGACATAGTACACTTCACTATGGTCCTATGGGTCAGGCACAGATTTCGGCCATAATAGTACCCAAAAACCGATCGAAAGTTTGTGCTGTAAAGGCTACAATAACCATTAATTTTCTTCATTTTAGATATTATTTGAACTAATTATTATTTACATATGGGATTTTTGAAATTATTTCATTGTTATGATAGTGATTTGAAGCCCAATTTAGTGTCTCAGGGTCGAGTATGCTGCTGCTGCTAATCTCAATATTTAGCATTGCTCATTAGTTTTCTATCTTAATTTCCGCCTTCTTTAATTGTATTCATTTGTTAGCTGTCTTGCCTTATATTGAATAAGTTAGAGCAAAAAAAAAAAGGAAGCCTATCGCTAAACACTCCAGATCCCAATCGATTTTACATGTAAACAGCGTTCGTTCCACTTCCTGCCATAATTCTCGTCTAATTGCTAGGAAAGAGGTCTCCGCTTCCTTTTTTTCTACACGGATGCGCGCCCTCCGTGTGTGTGTGTAGCTGTGTGCCTGTATGTGGGGATCATCACGTGCATCATCTCCCCTTCCGGGTGGTTGCTGGCTCTTTGTTTGTGCGATCCCAAACCCAAAACCACCACTTCCTTGTTTCGCTTTCGGCATTTCTGATGACTGACTGCGCAAGCACGCCATTGAGCAGGCAGGAATTCACTTTCGTCGGGCCGGTTTCTCAAGAACCGGGACCGGTTTTCCCCCTTATTTTTTTGTGTGTTACGCGCAAACACGCCATGTTTCTCCCCTCGTCGTAGCGTTCGGTTCGCGCATTCTGCGGGCCGGCGGCGAGTTCGCGCGATCCGCTATGCTGATGGCTTTCGTTAGAATGAATGGAACGGAGGGTGCCTACTACATCTTTGCGCTTTGTTTCGGTTCCTGGAAGGAAGATTTGTAGGCAATTTCTTAGCGATCAAAAGAAGAGAAAAAACTAACACACACAGACTGGTGTAAATGTGGCATGAAAGAACATACACACCACACCAAGACACAGCAGTGAGAAACGTATGAGGCCGAAGACTAGAGCAATAAATGAAGCTGGATCGATCTTTGCCAACTTCCGGGTCGCACCAGGCTTGCAGTGGGGTAATGTAGGGAGTGAGGTAATGTGTAGGGAACATAAAATTAACGGCGCTATGAGCAGAAATGGGGGAATCAAAACATAGAACCAAACTACGCTACGGATTGGGGCGTGTTCTTGTTTGTGGGTAGTTTTCTTTGCGAACCTTTTCTGTTTTCGCTTGTTGTGTCGTATTTTTTTATATTTGGAGGAAAAGTGAAACTTAAATAAGATTTTCTATTGCAAGCATTCGAGGCTTTAGAACAACTACCTCAATCACGACTGTTTGCCTCATTTCGATGACAAAATAAGCTGAAAAGCGACTAGAAAGTGTAGCTTTTGCTTTTCCGATTCGAGGATGGTACAATAAATCGATACTACCGACGAAAATAAACTACTTGCACGAAGGGGTGGGGGCAGGGAGGGAAGGAGACCTGCTTTAAATAATAGTATTCCATCCCCTACACGGCTGCCGGCGCTGCCGCTCGATCCAAGGGAAGGGATGCCGTGCCCAAGGGACATTAACGAATGTAGCGTTATGTAAACCATTTGACGACATTTTATGGTATATATAGCGTAAAAGAAAGCTAGATGGTTGCTGTCTAATGAGAATTTAGCGAATTTAACATCCTTAGTTTGGTAAATTATAACTTACTATAATTAATGTACTCTAAAAACATGTGAATAATGTTTGACAATCATCATAATGTGTTGCAAAACTGTCAACTTCTTTCGCTGAAGTTAAAACCCATCTTATCTCTACGTAAAGCTCTCTGCAAGAGCGTCCTTTTATTGCCGTTCGTTCGCATTGAATGTGCATTAAGCGTTGGCTCTGCGCGTGTGATCCTTGGCGACGACAACATCTCCACCCCACATTTGGTATGCATATGCCGGAGACCGGAGACAATGGACCCAGCATTGACAATCCGGTTGTTGTTTTGCCGGTGAATGCATTTTCAAACTCCAATGCATGCGTCTGTTGATCCCGAGAGGCTTAGATATGGAAAACGTCTGAAACGACTTGTGCGCGCTATGTGGTGTCGCCCAGCTGGAATAGAGAGGATCTTGCAGCGCATACGTTGGATGGTAAAATTATGCAATGCAATGTAGAGGAAGGATGTAGACAAGAAAAAGCACTGGTAGCACTTGTAAAATTTCCAGTTTTATTACCCGTTTTATGAGCCACAAATATTGCCCAGTGAGGATGCAATCAGAGCTGAGTTGGTTTTTTTTTCTACAATCAGAGAGAGCACCGTTCTTCAGCAGCAGCAGCAACAGCAAACACGTCTCGATGGGGTCTTGCTTTGCTTCAAGTCCTACCCTACGATGCCTGTCGGTCTACCCTTTACCCAGCTTCTAGCGCGGCTTGATTTTCAAGGTGAACCGGTAGCTGTTTGCCGGTTTGTTTCGCGGTCCAATGCTTCTTCGCAAGTCTTCAGGCTCTCTCTTCCTCGTTCGCAACAACGCACACCCCGCAGTTGGGTTCGCACGACCACCACCACCACCACCACTACCACCAAATAGAGCTACTAGAGCCTGTGTGTGTTGTTTGGTCAAAAAATGGAGTGTGGTACGCTAAAACGAAACGATAGAGTGTAAGGTTTTGCACAGTGATGCGATCAACGCAGGCTGCAGCAATATGTAAACAGATCGAAACACATATTCATATCGTTGCCTGCACTTGATTTTAATGCGATTGCGATGTAAACGTCTTCTTTTTCCTGACAAAAATACTACAAATGTAGATGCATGTATTTTTTTTAAATGTATTAATTATACTAAAATTTAATCTTTTTATTTTTTGACCAATCTACTTCCTCTCATATTTAGTCCATAGTGATAAACTGTTCTAGTAAGTGTGAGGTCTGTCTGACACTATTTCGTAAGCAAGACTCACATCAACACTACATATTGCTAGGCATTCGGACACCTTGTTCTTAGTTGTATTACATTAGAGGCGATGACTTACCTAAATAAATAACCATTAGATACGCATTTCGATTAATTAGCAACGCAATAATAAAAATAAAACAATCCTGCTAGAGAACAGCTCCTAGCCGGCCCAATCGGTTGTTGTGCACTAGCGTTGAGAAGCCGCAGCGCTTGGGGCAGCGTCGATGCTGTGACGATGACTACCACCAACAGTGGCGAAGTTACTACACTCATACACTCCTCACCCCGAGGCGGTGGCACACTATTTCCTCGTGCGACACGAGCGCACAAAAAACGTCCACTAGCCGCGGTGATTAGCGGGGGCTTTTCCAACTCGCGATTGTTGTCTTTGTCGTTGTTATTTCCGCCGTACAGATTGGCGGGCGCAGTGATGCTAGTCATGGCACACACCGTGAGCCGAGAGCTCAGAGAAACAACAAACCTTTACCTAGTGTTTTTTTTTGTCCGAAGCGCACTCTACGGTACCGTTTCCCTTCTACCCCACACTGCATAGGGCAGCCTGCTTCAAGCGTGTAGTGGTTGATGGGCGACCCGTAGCGGAATGGTTTTATGTGCTGTGTGGCGGCACTGCGCGGGATTTTTGTGTGTGAGCAGGCTAGTAAATTGGTTGAAGAATGTTGTGAATCGGAATCTTCTTTCTGGAAATTTCATTAATAGCAAAATTGTTGAGCAGTTTACATATGACTTTTTTTTTTTAAATGAACATAATGCTATAACACGCTTTTTTCAACAAAATGTGTTAAAGATGCAAAGAACTTTAATAAACCCGGCGTAAGAGTTCATAAAAAAGGCAATGAACAATTAATTTTAATTAATTTGATGCTGTTGTGAAAATGGAAACTTTATTAAGCTTTATTAGAGTTATATTTCTATTAAAAAATCAAGAAAACTTCCCAAAACGGTCCTAAATTAACTAGAAATATTAAAAAAAAAATCAAATATAGTTCAACTGTTACCATGTTCTCCACCATGGTGCTGTTGCTGCGAACGAACGGTTCGTGTACTCGCTACACTAGTTTATGCCGTTTCACCTAGGTGGCGCTGCAGTAAAGCGTTTCTCTCGTTGTGCTGAAGCGTTTCCAGTGGAGCTGGAGGAACAATTCTCATTTTGTGTTACATTCTTCATCGATATAGAAGGGGAAAAATGTTTTTTTTATCGATGTATGAATAGTGAGTTTTGTCTGTGAAGCTATTAAAGAGTTTATAATTGATTTAGTTTTTATATGAATTTAGCAGCAGCACTAAATGTTGTTTTACAAAAAAATGAAAACCAATCACGAAATTGAACTCCTTTTTTTCTTCCAAATGTTCATTTGAGCAATACATTTCATAAAATGTGTTTCCAAACGAACAATTTGAAGCCAAATAGCATAAATGTTTGAATATTTCGTCCAAGGAAGAGGTATCGTTTTCCCTCTCCCTTTCTCTCTCTTTGTGTTTCTTTGGTGTCATACATATTCACTTGCAGCAGCGTACAATTAATTCCATCAGGTGTGAAGCAAATCAGCCGTGGCAGTGTTTTATGCTAATGCGCACCATTTGCAACCATTACGCTGGGTCGTCGTTGTGGCTCCGTTCGCGGGGTTTCAATTGTATTGCGCTGATTGCGTTACTGTACTAAAACCCTCCTGCCGAGCTCAAATCCTTCCGTTTTGGTGTTTCGTTTAAGCCTTTCCCTGCTAACACGCGGCCGGGCTGAGTGAAAAATCCATACACAGGGTCGCACAGCCGCATTAAAGCGGCAGCACACGAGCGCGTACTGCCTGTAACGGCAGTAGCAGCACTATCGGTGTTAGTGGGTCACCCCGTAACCGTGAACTAGTAACAAATCTGCCAGATGTAAACCATCCTGCGACCGGTTGACCGGTGGAGCCGTGTCACCACCACTACCGCACCGTTGTCAGGATTCATACCGGGGAGGCTGGTGAGTGCCACACACCTCTTCCCCGGCGCGGGAAACCCGGAATGTGTGACAGCACGTGCACGGCGCGCTACCGAAGTTATTTATTGTGTACTCTTTCTGCCAAGCGGGCGCCGGATTAGAGTACGATTGCGGGCGCTGGTGCGGGCAGGTGTAATACATCATGTTAAATTTTAATGATAATCACCAGTTTGGGAGCAGGGAAAGTATGATGTGGTGAAGCATGATTGTGTATTGGCAGGATCTGGCACGGTCCAGCCTTTCCCCCCCACTCACCCCGTCCCCGAGGGACAAATCTATCGGTGACCTAAATTGGACTGCGTGATGTATGACATTATTTGCTTTAACTGTTGATGTGTCGGAAAACGGGGTAGGAGGAGACAGAAAGTAAGAAGGCATCAATTACTCGGTAAGATATATCCACTGATTGGATCGGCGTGGGGGAGGGAATAGCTTTTTCCACACCACAAGCCTTCCGTTGCCTGTATCGTAAGAATATTCGGATTCGGTGGAGGCGCATGGTAGGCCATGGAAAAGGAAAGCATAATTATGCAGGAAAATGGAGGTGTGGTGGTAGTACATAGATAAGCAATTTGCACGATTCTATACAAACCTAGTTGTTGACTGTTTCAGCAATGAAAGGTTTGGAAACCTTTTCCATGAATCAACACAAATTTAGAGTTTGTTAATAAATTCGTATTAAAGTACCAAAACAAAGCATTTTAAAATGTGTGCCACACGCGCACACATCGATACATTTACCCGAATAACATTTCTTGCTTTGAGCTCTGCTCTTTGGGAGAAATTTCTTCTCCTATAAAGGACTCTTGCTCACGCTTACCCATCTGTGAGTGCCTTCGGTCGGAAAATGAGCGCCCCACGGTGTCGTGTAGGGGAAATCGTCAGCAACCCTCTCGAAACTCAGGTGTACCGCTCCGAAATGCACAAGTCCCCTACAAGTTTCTATACTGCAGCACACACACACATAGCGGCCAATCTTTGCTCGGCTCGGTATAGCCTCGTTTTCTTCGGTCGGTCGGCTGTGTGTGTTTGCGTTTGAGTTGCATCGCGTAAGTACATCGCGATACTTACAACGCATCACACCGTGTGCATGTGTGAGTGTGTGATGAGGAGTACTCGTTTACGTAGGTTTTTCTAGAACTAGGTCATGGTTGCAGTAGTAGCAGCAGCAGCAGCAGCAGCACGGCGTTCTATTTTCAACTAAGTTTATCAACTAGCTCGAGCGGCACAAACACACAACACCTTAGAAAGACGATGGGCCTAGCCTAGCGGAGAGCGCGCAGGAGGAGGAGAAGGGGTGTAGTGCGGTGGACTCAAGTGCACGGACGCTTATGTACGTGCCGCGTCGTAAAAAGGGCCTGTCGACGATTTGGAGCAATTTTGAAGCTGATTTCTGCCTGTACCAAAAGCAGTGGGCCCCCGATGCATTTCTGCATCGAAAGAGCGTGCCTGACGGTGCATGTATGTGTGTTTGTGTGCGATTGCGAACAGCAGGATGCTAGAAAGTGCAGGAAAACGGGTGGGTTTTGGGTTAGCGGCGCGTACGGTAAAGGGGGCGCGTTTGCTGCAGCGTTAGTAATGCACTTTTTATTGATCGTGCTCCACATTCCTGTAACGCTACGATTCCGCTTTGCCTTACCATGTGTGTATGTGTGTGTGTTGGCGGACGGCTTAATGCAGCTATTGCGGTGAACTGAAGCATTTGGAGTCTTCACACACGCGCGCGGAGCCAGACGTTAATTGGGTGGTATTTAGCATGCTTAATAATGCCAATCGATTCTAGCGGTTGCGGGGTTTGGATTTACCAATTTTTGGGGCGTTATTTAAATGCAGTTCTATTGTTTGGGTCATTTGTTTTTTATCTTTAAGTTTTGTTTTTGTTAAATGACTTGAAATACCAGGCTTCTCCATTTTGCTCAAACAAAATTTAACTTTCATAAGCTTTTTTTTTAGAGCTTTTAAAACGAGCATAAAAACAAGTTACATAACATTTTTAACTGCAATTAAAAGAAAACACAATTAAAACTATTTGCTAAACTATTTAATTATCACGAACATCATGTTTAAGCTGTTTAAAAAGCTGGTTTCGCTGTATACTAATTAACTTGAGGGATATAAAAAATGGGATAAGGGATGTCAAAAATTATGTATCTGACATTATTTGAATCATTTGTTAGAAATAATGTCAACATCATTATCAAACAATGAGGCCCTTCACGATTCTAGTCAGCTGTTGGACACTTGGAGGCTGAAATCAGGTAAACACTCCATACAAAACCGCACACAAAACTAGCCTGAAATTTTCAGTCTAGATTATTCTAGCCTCAAAGCTAGAATTAGATTCGAGTACTTGCTCGAAAAATGGCAAAACAAGGTGGTGTTTAAATTTATCCCAAGGTGCATTAAAGAGATCAGGTGATGGAATCCAGAATCAAAGTGTATCAGGTGGTCTCATAGCATGTTTTTTATAACCAAATTTTAATATCACTTTTGACAGGATGGGTGAAAACTTTTGCTCAAACAAGCTTTCTGGTGGCTTGACGATTACACAAAACACTCTTAAAATCTTCATTCAGAAACAGAAGCGATAAAAATCAGCCTTCGAAATGCATACACCTTGGTGGGCTTATCACCTGTATATTATACCCACTTTGATAGCTGCTCGAAAACTGCTATACAATGCAAACAGCTGACGGGCTGAAATTTCAGCCTACGAACTTAAAACGGAAAGGGTCCCAATGATGGTTTCTGAAAGGAAAATTGAAAAGTGGTTATTACAAAAATACAATGTTTTCACCTAAATTAAGGAGTTTAAACAAACGGTGCGTGTCAGTTTTGCTAAGTATCCCCTCTCTATAGTAAAATTTTAGTAAAGGCTAATCAGCGGTTGCTTTGATGCTTTTTTTTTGCTGAAACTAAAGCTGTCATCTTCGACGTATGAGGATTTTTTTACTTCCAAAAAGTGATCAAAGAAACTGTCAAGGAAGCCTGAAAACCATAAAAAAAGGTTTTTTCCCTTTAGGTTGCCGCCACTATAGGTCCGTGTATGAAAATGTCGCGGCAACATTTCTACCAAACAGCTACTGCATCAAATAATCTACTTTTAGGGGTAACGGGTAATGCCGGGCTATACACGCTTTCGAGATTTAGGTAGTAAAACGCAGCCGGATAGTTAATCTTTACTGAAAGCGACGGTCTATTCGAGGCTTGAACCCAGGACGGGCATGTTGTTAAGTTGTCCGAGTTGACGATAGTACCGATGGAAAAAAAGACCGGTGTAAGTTCTGGTATGGGTCCGGGATAAATTACAGGATCGGTACGGCTTTTGAAGCAGTTACAGGACCGATATAGGGTCAAGATCAATTCCATATGCATTATGGGATCTGGATCAATTCCACGGTATGGTGTCAGCATTAGTTAAAGGAATCAGTTCTTTCATCAGTATGAGTTGTCTAAAATTCCAGGATCAACATGGGTGCTGAATTAGTTTGTCTTAATGTGTCCCTTGGAGTAAAAAGCAAAAGAATGAAACGGGGAAAGAAGTTGGCAAAAGGTGATCTTGCATATAATTTTGAATACGACGGTATGTGTGGCGAACGATGATGAGCTGCAATAAAGCAGCAGCTAATAAAAATAATATATAAATGTTCATTATTCTTGTGTAGTATTTTTTATTTAAAATTTACTTCAAGTGATCAGGTGTTAGTAGTTGATTTCAGTTTAACATTATCGTTGATTGTGTATTTTAACGAATAAAAATCAACAAACACACGCCAGCCGTTAGCGTTTAATCGCTGCTGTAATATAATAGTTTCAAGGAACAGATTGTGCGCGCAAATAAAGAAGAAACGAGCGGCGGCCGGCTGCAAAAGCGAGAGCGAGAATCTCACATTTCGGGTGCTAAGTTGACCACCCACCTAACCCCCCCGCACTCCTCTGGGGCGCTGGTCTGACCAACGGTAAAATCGATTTCGTGCCTGGTGTGTGTGTGTGTGCGCACCGTGGTGTCTGGTTTTGGTGTGCGACTCTTCTCTTGCCGAACGGTGCTAGCGCGTCGTCCTTGGCCTACTAACACGCATTCCAATCGGGGCGCGGGTGCGTAAGCGAGACCGTCCGCGAACCATCAGCCTCTCAGTCAGGCGTGTTAGTGTGTGTGTGTGTGTGTGTGTGTGTTTGTGCGTACACGCAAAAGCGGGGAAGAACTGCGCTGTAAAAGCGGCATGCGTGTATGCAAACGCAACAGTACGCACGCGATCGACAAGGAAAGCGAGCAGAACGCACACAACCACAAGAGCGCAAGCAAAGGGGGAGAAAGATCGAACAAAGTAGTCGGTGGGTGGTGGTAAGGGGCGGGAAGAGATGGAAGAGAGTCTGTAGAACACGGTGCGTGTGGCGGGACAAGGGGATGGGAAAAAGCAAGCGGGAAACGGCGGCCAAATCATCGAATCGAAAAAAAATATTCACATTTCTGGACGGACGAAGAAGAGAGTGGTGAGTGGGGGGCGTAGTGCGTGTGGCTCTCGCGGCGAACGCATCGAAAGAACGGAACGAAAAGGAGAGTGAGAGAGAGAGAAAGAGAGAACGAAAGAAGCGTGTGTTGGGTTATGAAGGGGTTAGAAGCGGGGTGAGCACAAAAAATAACACTCAAACACACATACACACACAACAACCGGCCCCAACCAACCGCCACCCTGTTCTTCTGCTTCGAAGACGCGGCATTTACGCATTTTTCGTGTCTGCTTGGACCGGTTTTTTGTGTGTGTTTTTTGTTGTTGTTGCTGTTGACGGGTCGTCTTTCACTCTCGATTTTTCTTTCTCGTTTTGGTTCGGAAAGAAGTGTCGGGTCGTTTCGAAACGTGATGCGAGCAGAGGGGCTTTTTGTTGCTTTTTTGATAGAACGCTTGCGCCCCGTTCTTCTTGTGCGCGTAGCAGAAGAAGGTGAAGAGAGAGAGAGAGAGCTGGAGGAACCAGGCGACGAACGGGTGAGATCACACACGACAAAGAAGCAAGAAAAAAAAACGGGAAACGATCGCAAGAATTGCTTTGTGGATCGTGCACTTCACCAACATCCTGCTACCGATGGGATCTTGGACGGGGAATAGAATGCTCATGGGAGTGCGTGTGTACTGTCGTTACAGTTCTTCACATATTTTCCTGAACACACAAAGAATATGTTCTTAAAAGGTTGTGCTTTTTTTCTCTTTCCATTCCCTCACTTCTTTTACCGTATTTTCACATCTGGTTGTCGTGTGGCGTATTTTAACACACTCTCCAACCCCCTCTGCACACTGCTGTGCGGCTCCAGTCGTGGATCACCTTTTGCCAACTTCTTTCCCCGTTTCATTCTTTTGCCGTACCAGTTGGCAAAAAAAAAAATACAAAACAACCCCTACGTCAAGTGATTGTGGACAATTAAAAATAAATGGGCCATTTGTGTGTGCATGTGTTCAGAGGGAGCTAGTGGGGCAGGATTTTATTATTCTTACCGTACTGGGGCGGTAAGGGAGGGCACAGATCGACGACACTCCCAGGCCTTTAACTAGGCTTGGCTGGCTTGGCAGCGGCCTCTTTGGTCCACGCCTGACGTTTGATTGGTGGAGTGCCGTGTGTGTGTGTTTGTGTGTCAATCTTGGGTGGAGGACAACACAATCAGTGGAGTTCGCCCTGGGGTTCGAATTTTTGCATCAATTTGCTGAAACGAGTGTAAAAGATATATTAATTGGCAAGAAATTCGAAAGGATCAGATTTTCATCACCAGTTTCGATATATTAGAGCTGATTGCTTTTTCTAGCGGATCGCTCGGTTTTGGAAAAATGATTATTCAAGGGGTCTTTTTTCTTGGCTATAATGAGTGTTTGAATTTGCTGTAACTTGTAACTAGTTTCTCGTTTCGAAGTGAAAATGCTTATTTAGTTAAAAATAAGCACTTTCATTCTTTTTAATTCATCTTAAATCCGACGAAAAAGGGAAAAGTGTTACTAATGTTTCGGAACTAGTTACTATTAAACAGTTACGAATTACTTTTATTCGTTTAATCCATTCCACTCTGAAGACTTACTTTTAACTAGCTACTAAGAGTAGTGTTGGGTTTCATGAATCTATCATTGAGATTCATTCATATGAATCTCCAGCGTTGAATGATTCGAATCTGGAATCGAATCTAAAGATACATGATTGAATTTTGTGATCTTCAAAGATTCATCTATCTTTGACAATAAGAACAAGATTCATTTATCTTTGAAGATTGATAAATATTTGCAGATTTATACGTATCGCAGGATTCATGAATCTATGTATAAAGAATCGTGAAGATTTTTAAGTGTCCAGGAATTCATGAATCATTAGATTTATATAATTCTCAAAACATTGGATTTGCGCGAGCCATAGTGCTTAACTCGCGCGACGTGGGTTTAACACTAGCATGGACCGTCTCTCCGGGTGGGTGCTAACATGAAGTCTCAAATGCCTGTATAGGCTGGCATGACCACATAGGTTGTTACACCAAGAAGAAGAATAAGAAGAAGCTCAAGCTCTATGAATCTTTCGAGATGTATTAATCTTTTGCAATTCATGAATATTTTCAGATTCTTGAATCTTTCCAACCAAGATTCAGAGTCAATGAATCATTTCAAAGATTCATTCAGATTCATGAAGCTGAATCAGACTTGCCGAACATTAGTATCTACTAGTTTTTGGTGGCTACTTTCAGTCATTCGCTTTACATCTATCTGAATGAATTGTAATCGGTTTCTGGTAGCTAGTTACTATAACTGGTCGTGACTATAATAGAAGAGTAACTAGTTACTTATCGTTATTTCTAATTATCATCTTTAGTGCAAACATTGTAAATAATTGTATAATTCATTTGATGTTTCTTGTAGGACATTCTTTTTCGTCGCTAGTACAGTTAAAATAAACGATTAGTTTGTTCCTTCTACTTTTTTCACAATGCTTCATATGTCTTTTTCCGATGAACTTATCAGTGAAACGTTAAATCGGTTATCGTGCCGTTAAAATGTTTCACCGAAAAATTGTACCAGTTGCGGCCGGTTTCGTTTAATTGTCTGCCATAAAAGCAACCCCTCCCCCCCCCCCGTACGGGCGGACACCATTATATGGTACACTCTTTCTCTCTCTCTCTACCGCTCCATTCATGCGTTAATGAATGATTGGAATCGTAAACGGTGCGTAAGGCCCTTGATCTGGTTTTCGTCAGGTGTTGAAAGCGCGAAGAAGAAACCAAATGCTTAAAACAACAAACTACAATCAAGCGACTAATCTGTGTCCTACAAACAAAAACTCAGCCCACTGCTCCCCAAAACAAGGCCACAGGATGTGTAAGGATAAGCCTTTTAACAGATGTATGTTAATCTCCTCCCCCCTCCCCCATCCCTGTACCTAACACACGCTGCGGTACATTTCTTTCCGAACAAAAGCTCGCTTGCCCCTAAATGGTGATGATGTTGTTCTTTATGTACGGTTACTTGGCGGGGTCCTTGCTATGTGTTGCTTGCTGGGCCACATAATGCCACTACCGAATTCCACGCACTACGAGCACACATACGAAGATGATGATGAAGAAGAAGAAGGAACACTTGGCCGAAATGGTTTTCGTTTTTACTACGCTCACGAAATCGACACGATCTTGTGTTTGTGTAGCTGTTTTTTCCAATCTTCCAACGTCTCTCTCCCCTGCAATTCCTCCCCCACAGCTGTGTTAAACATTGACACCAAAACCGAATAACCTTGACAGACTTTTCGAGGTGTTACGGCACCGCGGCTACACGATGAGCGCGGCACTATACGTCACTTTGACGTCGATGACGTTTGCGCGGCGGTCTGCGTGACGTTTGCGCGTGTTAGTGGTCAATTTTGGGGGCAATTTGAGAAACACAAAAAACGCGTATTTGAGAGAATGTTACGAAAAATGCTTAAATGCTGTCCAAAAAAGGCGTTTTACAAAAACAATAAACCTTCTTCAACATGGAACATGGTTTGAACGTCGATAGAAGGGGACCACTCGACAGAACCAATTATCTCATATCTTCCTCTAACGCAACGTTGTTTTTTTTTGTAACGCGTGATTAGATTAGATAAATGTTAAACGGCAAGATAAGAGCTCTATCGCTCTATCTCTTAATAGTTTCGAGTTTGTATGGTCGCTGCGAAAAAAGCAGCCTTTAAACGAACTAGTTTTCGGATGAAGTAAATCATCCCGCTTCTGCTTATTGTGTGGACAGTTTCATATTCTCATAGTACAGAGAAAAAAAACAATCTAAATTACTCTTATAATAGCAAAGCAAAAAAGATGAATCAAAGCACACGCACCGTGGGGTACGGTATGGATTCAAAAACACACAAACGCACTGACGCAAAAGTTGCATTGTAAAACGGCGGCCCATAACGTAGCGCAATGAATGAAACAAACGCACTGCGAGAGTGAGCGAGAAAGGGCAGTAAAATGTACTAGACAAAATTAAAAAAAAAAAAAAACGAGCAACAAAAATACATCACCAAACAAAACAAACCAACCCAACGATCGGAACAAGAACATTGGTAGTGCCGGGTGGTGTGTTACTGCAGCCTGCGCCCTGCTTGCCGCTCGCTGTGCCCTCTGCAGTCGAGCCGAGCCAAACCGAGCCCGGCTTGCCATTAAATGCATTTTATTTACCGTCTGACCATGACATAAATTACATTGCCGTTTTGTTGCTGTTGTTGTTGTTGTTGTTGCTGCTGGTTGTTGTGGTTGTTTCTGTACGCCACTCTCACTCGGCATCTTCGCATGTTCGAAGGGGAGGGTACGAGCTGCCCGACTGCCCTAAACCCTCCAGCCCGCTCTTCGCTTTTCTCGCGTAGAAAGACATCGCTCGAGGCTTGTACTAATCGGTCGCTGCAGTTTTAGACACCAAAGCACGAGTGAAGTCGATGCGGCAAACGACTTTTTTCACTCTCAGTTAGTAAGAACCTATAGATGCTAAAGATGCGCCTTTAACCAGTGTGTGTGTGTGTGTGACCCTTTTTTTGCGTGGACGCGATCTTGGGTGCTGACATTTCTACTGAAGATGGGCAATGCTTGTTTGAGAAGGGTCTTATTTTGCTCGACCGAGGGATGAAGATATTCACACAACGAGTCTGACTTTGCACATCTGGCGCGTATGTGTGCTGAAGCTGTTTGGTTTTCTGCTGAAGACTTCTTTCTCTTTCTCGGTTCTCTTTTCTTAGCAGAAAGCCAACTTTCTATTCTATCCGATCGCGACCACCGATGACGATGCGGTGGTGGCCTTCATCGTCCGATCGACATGCAACAAAACGTGGTGGTCGTTATCAGTTGCAATTCCTTTTGGGGTTGTCTTCACGAAAAAGGGAATCCCTTTGTATAGGACATTTGTTTGCGTATTCTTACACTTTCCCGCGCGCGGTTCCGCCACAGCTGAATGCCACAGGCAAGATGATCGCTGACTAACACCGGTTGGCATTGCATGCCAATTACGTTGTGTGGGATTTTCCGAGCCGCCGCCGCGGCCAAGACGGTAACGTCGATGCTGTGCAGCGCGACATGTGGGAGAAAAAGAATGTGTGGCAAGAAGCACGCAGACATCCGGTTTCGGAACGGTGGTTTGGGGTCTGAGTGTGCTGCACATTTTACCCTCGGCGTTGCATTTGAATATTTCACAACGCAAGTGAAAGTTGCAATGGGTGATACAGAATCGTCTCTGCTCATTTGCTCGATTTTTTCAGACAGGATGTTTCAGTTTCATGGCTTGTTAATGATACTGTTTACATCATGTCACGAAAGTCTGTAGAATGTAAGACTTATTAGGTAATAGTAGTAGAGAGAGAAACAATTTTTGGGAGGACCTATAAGTTCATAGCGTTTTGACGTCCGATGTCGCTGCTTTAGTAATCAGGCATCTCTCTTATCTTGAAATATCAGTTTTAGGCTTTCTATTCCAATGCTAGTCATTTTTCTACAGTACCTACAACATTGTTCTTGTAAGCAACAAGCATGGCAACTATGACACTATAAATATCCACACACGCTTTTTGTATGAAGTGTTTTGCTGGATTTAAATGTGATTATTTTGATTTACAAGACGACGAACATTTCAGGGCATCACGAATATTTATTGATGGACAACTAGGGGCGATGAAGGTCTTGTAAGAACACAAAACAAGAAGACACGTGGAGAATGTCAGCAACGACATTAGAGAAAAATGTATGATTGATAGAAATGGAAATGATCTGAAAGATGGAGAATTGAGTCCCATATGAACTTAAGCCTACAGACTAATGATGGGAAACATGACGTTTTTGTCGGAATTGATTCCGGCTAGCTCCGTAGTTTTCTGGAATCGATTCCGGATAGTAGGTCCGGAATCAGTTTTCAGAATCGATTCCGGAATTGGCTCCGGAACCGGAATCGGTTCCGGAATCGACTCGGAATCGGAATCGGCTCCGGACTCGAAATCGGCTTTCGAATCGGAATTGGCTCCTAAATTAAAATTGGCTTCCAAACGAGATCAGGTGCGGCATCGCCATAAAAATAGGCGCTTGGGTCCAATCATACTACGTATTGATATTCGCAACAAAAAAAACAAAAACATAAGATCCATTCACATGGAGATTCCCGGACTGATTTCGTTTCTAAAACTCTTTTTTTCAATTCAAGAACTAATTCACATTCCGGAGCTAATTCTAACTCTGGAGTCAATTATTATTCCGTTTTCGGGGCAAATTGCGATTCCCAGGTCAATTCCGGTTCCGGAGCCGATTCTGATCGCGGAATCGATTCCAGAGCCGACTCGGCAATCGGCTTCGGAGGTAACTCCGGAATCGACTCCGGAATCATCTCAGGAATCGGATCCGAAGTCAACTCCGGAGTCAACTCCGGAATCGGCTCCGGAATGGGCTTCGCAATCGACTCCGGAATCGGATCCAGAATCGGAATCGATTCCAGTATCAGAATCGGCTGCGGAATTAATTCCGAACATGGAGTCGGAATCGGGTTGGTTCGATTCCGAGCTCCCACCACTACTACAGACGACAAACACCGTTTGTTAACTTGTGAGCAATATTTCCTACGAATTTTGTAAAAACGCTCTATGATACCTCTTTTATTGCGTTTATACAAATTTGGGCTTCTATTTGGCGAGACGTCCTAGGCGAACATACCATCACGGACATGTTATGCGAGTCGTACAAATTCGAGACTGTGGTATAAAATCTATCTATGGTAAATACATCTTGACATTACTGAATGTACACAATTAAACAAACTACTAAAATAACGCTTCCTACCTCAACCATCATCTTCATGGTCAAAATACTTCCCACCTATCTGATGTACTTTCTGCACTAATCAGTCTCTCTAATGAAATAATTCTTACACAATTAGCTTGCTACATTTGATCGACGGCTGTTTCTGCTCGGATGCCGCCAAACCATCTCGCTTGCCTCACCGTTTCCTCCAGCCACCGAAAAAACCTACCCCCCGTCGTCGTAACACACTTTTACCACCCCGCCAACTCACTCACTCGCCGTCAATCTCACGCCCTGCAGTGCCGCCACGCAAGGCTTGAAAAGAAAGTGAAAACGGTGTCACTGCCAACAGGTTAGTAGGCCAGCAGACCGCTCCCCCTCCCATTGTGGGCTCCTGCACGGTGTGACGTTTTTGGGGAGTGCGCTGAGCAATCTGTCTCGGAGGTGTGATTGGTGCGTGCGTGTGGTGTGGTGCGGTAAAGCGGAAATGGGTTAGAAAGGGAAGGTGCTCAATGCCGTCGCTTTTTTTACGCCTCGCCACCGTTAGAGCGTTGGTGAAAAGGTGGAGAAAAGTGAAACTATTATTCATCACACACCAACACACACACACACACCGTTGTGGTTAACCCTTGTGGTGATGACACAAGAAAGATTGTGTGAGTTTGGTTGATAAAAAACTTTACTTTTACAAAAACAAATGAATAATTGATTAATCAGCAAATTGAAGTTTTTTTTCGAAAATGATAAAACTTTAAGTTCTTTTTTTCACAATTGCATGGAATTTCATTTTCCATGTGCTGCTCAAGGTTCAATCATCGCCCTCACCGTCTAAATAGATAAAGAAATCCACTTCAGGTTTACCTGGAATGGGTTTTTTTCTTTGAAGGGGACGAGCCGAACCAAGCACTAACAACGTAATAGAAAAACAGCTAACAGTAGGGGAAGGGGGGGGGGCATGGGGAAGGGTGTAGAAAGCGAGTGAAACACACTCTCGACACTCTCACTCTCGACGGCAACCGTGGGTGCGTATCGGGTGTTTCGTGAGCATGGTTTTTGGAAAAGTGATTCGAATCGGAAGTGGAAGCACGAATTTGCTTTTGAAAGGATGGGGAAGGCAAAACATGACACGAGAGAGTGGAGGAAGTTGTAATAATTACGCAGCTGACAGTGGGTGGTGTGGGTGGCCGCTGTTACCTTTACGCGTGCTGAATGATTAGTAACAATACACGTGGCCCACTGCGCTCCGCGGTCACGATGGTTGAGTTGAGGTAGGCGGCGATGGCGTGTCGGTGTTTTCTCTTTCCTTCCCATTCAAACACGCACACTCTGGCGCACTATCTTTCTCACTTATGGCCATGTTTCATTCGTAGCGTGCATTGCGTAATACGATATGCGTACCAACCGGGGCTAGTTCTTACTCTATTGTTGTGCTGGCCGCGATCCGATATGGTTCCTGCGAGGGAGCTCGGGTTGATCCACTTTTGTTTGCTGGCGCCAAAAATGTTGTACCCTCTATTAGCCTTATTCGTGGTTGGTGGGATTAATTTCCCCTGGCTGGGAAATTCCAATTCGCCGCCGCCGCCGCTGCGTGAGAATTTAAAGGTCGCGCTTTAGTGTGGTTCCGTTCTGATTTCGGTTTGAACGGGTTTAGATTCACTCGTTCCGTTCATTGCTTTGGCTTTTGAATGCGCGATGAGTGCGTACGTTAGAGGGTGTGGAGTGGTAGAACGAAGCATTTCATGATGTAATCTGATGCAACGTGCATAAAACGTGCGCGTTCTATTGTACTTGGGGTTGTTTGTTGCTTCTTTTCTCTACTTTGTGCTGCAAGGTGTGCAGGAGAATCGTTAGGTACTGCCAACGAAGAACAATCAACAAACAAGAATTGAATAAGTGGGTCTAGAAGTTTATTGGATGTTGGATGTGTATACAGATTATGGGTTTGGGAAAGGGTTATGGGTTTGGAAATAGTTTCAAATCTGTTATGGTAAAAGTCTCAGAATCGACATAGGTTCGAAATCTGTTCCTGTGCCGGCATGGGTTCAAGATCTGGTCTGAGATCAGTGTGGGTTGGGCATTAATTCCAGGACTACTATGGTTTCGAGATCAGTGTCAGGATCGGTATAAGGTTATGATCAGTTCTAGTATCATAATGGAGTCAGAATATGTACCTGTATGGGTTCAATACAAGTTCTAAGACCTACATGGGTGTTCATGATCAGTTTCAGGACCGATACGAGTTCTGTATGAGTTCCGAAATCGGTATGGGTTCCGGATCAGCTCTAGGACCAATATCGGTTTCGGATAAGCAGTTTGAGGATCAGTATGGCGTCAGTATCAGTTTCACGAAAGTTCTGTTTCAGGACCGGGTGTCTAGGAATCTGGGGATCTGTTTCGGGACCGTTATGAGTTCACGCTCACTTCCAGGATCAGAATTGGATCAGACTATTTTTCAGTGCATGTATCGTCGAGATCAGATTCAGGACCTAAATGGTAAAAGATATAGGATTGATATAGGTTCGAAATCTGTACCAAGACCACCTCCTTTATTTGGCGTAGGTAGACTTGTATGGGCTCTGAATTAGTCATTCTTGCAGTGTCCCTTGTATTTAAGAAGCCTTTAAAAATTTCATTCTCTTTAAAAAAAATTTCTCTTACTTAGAAGTTGTTATTTACCTTCGAAAATTTATTGCTTAAACCAGCAACGGGAGAGAAAAAAAAGATGATTGGGGTGATTTTTTTGTTGATAATTTGGGTTTTATGAATGCTTTTTTACTCTCTTTAGATATAAATTTCTTGCCAAGCTATAAGTCTTGGAAAGTTGTGTTTTCTCCGATGCGTTGAAACCGTTCATAGCTTTTGAAAAGTAAGTTGTGTGAGTTACATATCGACAGAAAGCTAATCGTATGTTGGATTGCTCAATGTTCCGGGATTGAAGACAGTGCTCCTACTAATCAATAACTTGGGTTCCTACTAATCTAGTACACGATTGAAATCGATTGAACCCATATCACTGTCAGCAGATTAGAAATCCTTTCAACCAGTGCAATCAAATAAGCCCCATGTCTACATTCTATACGGATGTGTGCTTCATGTTGTGTCTTGTGTCATATTATTTATGACTCACCGCTTCCCCCTTTGCTTTGTCCCATGGTCGATGGTCGTTTTGTCTAGTTCCTCTGTTTGGTAAAATTACACATTATATGCCCACCCGAAACGCAAGCAGCGTTGCGTTTTCGATTCGTTCCGGTGCGTTTAAAACACAGTCACACAAGACACAATCTGAAGCAAGCGCAAAGGAAAAGAAAAAAAATCGAAGAAACTGCTTAACCAAACCAATGAAATGACCGCTCATTATATAAAACCATTCCTGCGAACTGATACACCCAATTCACTCACCCCGTGCCCCCCGTAAGTTTGGTGGCGTTAGAAATCGTTTGCCGCGCGAAACACGAAACACAAGCCACACCAATGCTGGGTCGACCCAAAAATTGGATCACGTACAATAGCGGGAAACGGACAGAGAGAGAGAGAGAGGGGTTAACATCAAGGATTTGATTAATGTAGCACTAATTTGACTATCGGCGGCGGATCGTTGGTGGTGGTTAAAAAAACCCCGACAGCGCCCGTTTCTGGACGGTGACAATTTACACGATCCTGCGCGTACGAAATGTGGGGGAAACACTCAACCAAGTCGCTTGAGTTAGCGCGATCGGGCTGTTGTGCGTAATCGTGTGGTGATCGCGCAACGCCTCAAACTTCCAACTGTCGACGACGTGTCGTGTCTCGCGGGGTGCCATTTCCCAATCAATGGGACGTAAAAGCATCGTGAACAAAGTGCACCGCGTCGAGCGAACCCTTTTAAAAACAATATCCAGCAACCACGTGTTGGCTGGGTGTGTGTGCCCTACCTAGACGTGCGGCGTTTAGATAAGGCTAGATTTCATTTTGCCACCGACCAATTTCTCGGGGTTTGACTTTGTTTCATCTTCTATGCCTGTGGATGGTGTTACGCAAAGCGTTGCTGGGAATGGATTCTTCGACGAAGGAAGAAAATCCCCAAATTGTGGTCTTTGTCCGGAGCGACACAGATCAATTGCCGAATGGTGCAAATGTGGTGGTAGCCCTGCTCAGCCAACCGTAGAGACGACAGCACGCCGTACGAATGCTCACGATCGTAATGGGCACCTGCGAACGATACGCTCTGTTTTGCCCGGTGCGGATGCTACTTTACATGATTATGGTAGCAGTATATCAACACGCTAGGGAGGACTGTGAGTTTGTGTGTGTGTTTGTATATTTCGGCTGAAGGTTGATGTCTGTCTGTGGTGGGAAAATCTAATTGATTGGAAAAAAATCGAGATAAGATAAATTAAACTAAAACGGAAAGTTGATTGTTTTAAAAAGCTGTATCGCTTAATAAGATGCCCAATAAGCAACACACAAACGAAATATACGATCATTTTTCCATTGAATGCGATACATATTGCATAATATCCATGTGCCGTTCTAATGCTGCTGCTAATCAATGAAAATATCAATAATGTAGGATTTATTTGATAATTCCTTCAATGCTTTACGATTTATAAAACTTATTCATGTATTAGTATTACAAAATTCTCTTTAATGCTGGTACATTACCTGTTGGATGAAATGTCTATGTCAATGATTGTTTTTTAGTTTACTGTCTACAATTTCTTTACTTTTACTGTTTAATTTATTATCTTTATTTTACTCTCTCTAATTTATCCACTACCAGTTTTTGTTAAATTATCTCATCTTTGTTATTACTTATACATTTATCTTAAAGCTTCTTGGTATGTATGTGTCTTTTCTATCAAACAATGGCTGATGATTCAGAACAAAACTTAGTCAAACAAAAAAAACAACAACAAAATAACAGAAACCTTGCAGTTTGCTTGCAATCGCAACTAAACCCATTCGTACAAAGCAAAGCATCAAAACTTGTACCACTTGTCCAAAGAAAGCACACGCCCAATGGCTTCCGAAGCACAGTCCGCAACTTCCGCAACGGGAAGAGGAACACAATCAAGAACCAAAGCTTGTGACATAAAATATGGGAAACTTTTGCTCCGATTGCGAAAACCGACGCCCCATTGGCAACGATGGACAACTTTCTTTCGCGCGAGTTCTCCCCAGAAAAAGGGGGGTTGTGCACTAAAAGCGCCAGCAAAAACAATCAACAACAATACCACTGGTGACGGTAGTTTGCTTGCGAGAACGCAAGAACAGTCAGTGAAAGTAGCGGTGCTTCACTGCAGATGACCAAGCAGCAGCACCGTGTAGCCCTTACTTTCCACTGAACTGTAACAGTCGGCTGCACTCGAGAAGCTTGTGCCACACAGCGGCGGGTTCTTTCGGCTTTCGGGTTGGCCACTGCAGCGGTGTATGCTACCGGTTGTATGGAGAAAGAGGAAATGTTTTCCAAAACACTCGGCTTTGAGCTTTGTTTTTCTTCGGAAAGCAGCAACAGCAACACCGAGTGAGCATTATTGTTTTTGCTACGGCTCTGGTCGTTTGCGCTGACATAGAACCCGTGGCTCGAGAACTCAGCGATGTGTGCTGAAAGAAAGTGGCAACAGTACCGGGTGGCACTACTTTCATTACTTTCCTTTGGATGTTTGTATGCACTTTTTGTTGCTGCTTTCGTTTGCTCTCCGTCTATCGCATGTTTGTTCTGGATGAGTTTGTTTTGTTTGATATAAAAAGATTGCGCAAACTGGTGCTTGATGTGCTAAGCTTATACACTCTTTGTTGTTCACGTTAGCGTGCCTATGATTAAGCTAGAACCTCTTGTCCTGTGTTGAATTCGGAAGGCTTAAGCTTACAATTATAATAATTAAGCTGACACTGCTGCTTTCTGGTGAAAAAGGTGAAGAAATTTGCATCATTTCCCATGAGCCGCGCAGTGTAAGGAAGTTGTTTGCTGCTGTTTCGTACTAACGGGCAATACTTGGGAAAAGAAAGTGTCACCTGCAACACGGAACAGAAGTGGTGAAGTGTTTTGTTTAGTAGAAAATGAGCATTCTGTGCTTTTTCGTTGTTCCCGGTAGAAATGAGTCAGTTTGTTTTCCTTTCACCAGAAAGCTTCCGTGTTTGATGTGGAAAGGAAAATTTCTCCTAGATGTTGCAATACTTTAACTGAAAAGGATTAGTTTTTAAGGCTATATAAATTGAATTAAATGCTTAAATTAGTCTAAATGTACCCATTAAATTCTTCAATCGCTTGATGGGTTTAAGCATGATGCTCAGGTTTTAATCGTAACCAAACACAAACACGACTTAAAAAGCTCATCGGACAGATTAAGCGAACCACTGATCGAAACTAGTTTTTATGTTGGTGTCATGCAAGCTTTTTTTTTTCGGTGTAACTGACGCCCCAGCCAACAAGCCCCAGTCACCGGGCCTGCCTTGGAGGGTGGGGTATTGGACTTTGAACTTCACGTTGAGCGGCTGCGAAACATTGCTGAGAAGGTTTCAGTTTTCTGTGCGCTTTTCGGCATTATTTCGGGTAGGACTTGCGAAATTCGACCAAACCCAACCCCTCGTCCGTTGTGTGCAAGGGCACAGACGTGTGTGTGATGTAGTGCATAGATGGAAGCTGAAGAATTGTTTGAAAACAGACGAAAAGTGAAACAAGTAAAGTAGTAACGGCTTTTGAAGATGGTAGTGTAAGAGCAATAAATGTCTCATTAGAAAAACGTCATTTTGGGTTGGGTGTTTTGTTGTTTAAACTTTTGCATTTGCAATTAGATTCTTTTATTAACAATCAATACCAACTGGGGAATATACCAGAATTCTTGTACCTGAAGATGTCCTAGTAGAAACGCGATTTTATGTATCTAGTGGTCTGAGGAATGGTGTCGGTTACTGTTCTTAATCGATGGTTCCTGTTGCCTGTATTCTTCAATGAGCATGTTCCTATTCCATCCAGGTTCTTGTCCCAGTGTCTGTGACTAGTTGTAATATGATCGCTTTGAATGACTACATCCAGCTCTAGTTCACATCTAAATCTAGTTTACATCCATTATATGTAGGCCAAATTATATCCTATCACGGAGAAACATCTAGTATTAGTTTATTTAGTCATTATTACAACCTAGTTCAGATTGTGTCTAATTCCAGGTCTAGGCGTTAGGTTTCGTTCCTGAATTCTGAATCTGATGGACTTATAGGCTCTGTCTATGTCAAAGTGTCATTTTGTTTGATTGTTGGTTATTTTCTTGAATCATTTTTTTTTAAATACTAGCAAGAAAGTAAAGTCTATGAGCATAAATGCTTCTCTTTCGTCATTAGCTCATATACCTTTACAATTCTCTTGAAGCGGATATTAACTTTCAGTTTCGCTTTCAGCCATCCTAAGAAATGGACATTGGATGTATTACATTGGGAAATGGAAAAAAAGCTCCGATCAAGCGTAGGAAAAGAAGAAGAGAAAAAAAGACTCAATTTCTCATCTCCAACCCCAACCACAAAGTTTCCACCACGTGGAGTGGAAGTGAAACTTTAACGGTGCGTGTAGGAAAAAGAGAGGGAAAAAAGCAAAACAAAACAAAAAAACACAAGCACAATATTTGCAAAATAGCAATAAAAAACAAGCACACTCAACCATGCCATTAAACAATAGCCTCACCGACCCAGACGGACCACCCCTTAATACCCCACCGCCCTCGCCCCATTCCATTTCGCGGCAAAATCGGTGGTGCTCAATTGTGCTTACCCATTTCGGATCCGCTGTGAGCGGCTGCGTGCGTATATTAGTGTGTGTTTGCCCCGGTGATGTTGGCACCAGCCCAGACACCGTTGCATAAGGTGGCTGAATGATGGTGGCCACTGAATCCAGCCGCCGCCGCCGCCACCGCCGCAGCCGCCGCCGAGCTGCCCGAGCTTTAATGTTTTAATTGAGCTTGACCTCATTCGCTTTCCACCCGTTGCGCCCGTTACCTACCTAGTCCCCTCCTGGTGGGCTTGATTCGGCACTCTCTGCTCTTGTTGCCGATTTGTTGCCAATTGTGTGTTTGTGGCTTCATCTCGCTTTCTCGGGTGTCGCCTCTGCCCCATTGCAGTACGTGCGATCATTCTTTGGCGTGCGCTTGTTGCACAGCCTTAGAGTGCAACCCGCGAGTGTGTGAGGTGTCTTTTATTTTTGCCTCCCATTCACATACGACAACGCGAAAAAAAGCACGGGCGGTGCAGAATCTAATCGAAGTGTGTCTTTTGCCCCAAAGCCCCCTCCTCCCCCGTCCGATTTGCCATTCACAGCTGACAGACAGACGGAGGCCGCATGCACCCAGCATTATTTGCTTCGTTTTGCCGCGCACGGAAAGGAGGCTGAAGTGATTTTCTAACGCATGGCATGGCAAGAGGGATTGAGTAAAAAAAAGGAGGTTTCTTTCTTCAAGCACTTTCAGCGCTCCTTTAATCGTGTCCGTCACGATTAGGGCGTTGATTGAGGATGTCGATTGATGTGAGAGAGGGTGAAGTCTCTGATGAAGTCTGATGCACAGCAATTAATAGCTCAATCAAAAGCAAGCGGGCAGGCGCGTTTTCCACTGCTGCCGGTATTTCCAGGAGCAGCTCGTAAGATTGATCGACGAAGCGATTGAAATTAAATCCTATGAGAGGATTAAGCTGTGTTTTGATTATGTTCACTATGCTAAATCTTGCTGGACATTTCATTGCTTTCTTTTGTGTTGCAATTGCTTCAGAAAAGCTATTTCAAATTTGTTGAAAACCTTTTTCAAAACTCTCAGCGACACGCACTCTTCTACACTCCACTTCGTATGACAATCCGCAGCTGTAACCAGTAAGTATTGCAAAACAGATACTCACTGTCTCGCCAGAAATGCTCTGTTTATTTTGCCTGCGTTTCGAGTCGCAATTTACTCCTACATTGAAGAGGACTCACCCTCCGAACCCGAACCTCCACCTAGGCTCTCGAGCTACACAGCACATGGTCCGTGTACTATCATGTCCCAATGTTTGCGCTTGTTTTGTGCAGCGCAAAGATGCATGTAATGTTTGCTTAAGTGCGTTTCGCCAGTGCGTGCCAGGCAACCGCTGGCGGGGTTTTATGATTAACAACAACAAAAAAATAAACAAATAAACCAGCACTCTCTACCCAAGATGTACAACAAATATCTGCCCGCCAACCTCCGAGAAGAGAGGCCAAAGATGCGGTATGACACAATAGAGCGGTTGACAGAGCAAAAGCACAGAAAAAAAGCAAAGCACACATACACTTCTTAAGTTGGGGCTTCTTGCAGAAGAGCTTAGCGAGTTGTACGCTCATGTTCCAAAGATGTGATTTTACGCTTCGACATGTGTGTTAGGGTTGCTGCTGCTTCGGCTCTGCTCTCCGGCGTGTGTCTGCGTGTATGTGGCTGTGTCCACCAGGTGTCCTTGTACGGACTGCTACACACTTGAGCATGTTCGTCTGTTCGGTGCGGTATGCGGGCTCCTCCGCGCACGCTCCCAAAAGACGGCCGGTGTGCGCCTTTCGCTTGACTCGCCGTTTAAGTCACTAGTGGAGGGTTCGAGCAGACAGGTTGTGCCGTGCAAGAAGGGATGTGGAGGTGATCTTGTAGGGAAAGGTCCAACTCTCCGAGAACCTGTCCGACGGGGTGGTAGTAAAAATAGTGTCGTATTTAAAGAGAAGAAATGTTTTGTAATCCTCTCGGCGGTCTATATCGGTATCAGCAGCATGGGTCGAGTGGTTAAACGGTGTTTGAAATCTGCTATAGTTTTACGACCTGCGGAATGCTGTATTGATTGAAACAACGGATTAAAGTGTATTAAAGCTATTTACTGTTTTGAACATTCATATTAATATTTATTTATTTATTTAATACTCATATTTTGTTAGGGCATACCAACAAAGACAATCAAAAGTCACAACGCCTTCCTAGGATGCACCGAAAAACAAAAGATATCTACGAACAAAATTAAATCTTGGGAAAGAACTGAAAGCTACAATAATGTAGTTCGAGTGAGATGGAGAAAAAATCCAACTCAGAGAAAAATCGCCACAAAAAAAAAACATCAACCAAATCGAGCTAATAGCAGCGCCGCGCACACCACGTACACACAACTGTGCTCGCGAGACCCACCACCGGTTCCGACCGGACAGCGATGCGAAGCGAAGCGGACCGAGATTGAGAAAATGTCCTTGGCACACTTAGCACCTGAGTGCACCACTACTACTGCTCGTCGTTGGCTCCACCGCACATACCGCACTCTCGATCCATCCTTCTCCTGCTCTCTCTCTCTGTCTCTCGCTCGCTTCCACTCGCCACCGACAGTTTGTCCGGTATCGTCTGTTGCTGGTGCAGCAGTTTAGTCGAGCCTGCAATGGCACGATCGGAGCCTATAGCTAGCCAACCGCTTGACCGCTAAGGGGGTGGTTGCGGTCGCAGTGGAAGAGTGGGTTGGTGTAAAGATCACCTAGTCGAGACGTTTGCTTCCATCGCTTCCATCACGAACGCACGAAAGCTTCTCCACCGTTGGAGGTGTAAAAATTGATTTGTTGGCGAATTAAACCCGGCTACGCTTGCACTGGAAATCCGTGCGAAGAAGTGCTTAAACTAACTTCGAATCTGAAGTGAAAAAGGGTTTTTTTTTGTAGTTTTTTAAATTGCTGAGAGGTTTCCCGTCAGTACCCTATTCAAGTCACTTTTGAAGATTTCGCAATATTTGCTGTCAGAAATACTGTTTATTAGTTGTAATTAATTAATCGAATTTCACTTCAATGAAACGCTTCACCTATAAGCCGCTTAACGCTTCCCACACGCTACCCCACCAGTAAACGCTTAATTAAGTGCTTTGTTTAATATTAATGAACTACTAGCCGAAATTAAAACCTGTCCCACCATAGGTTCGCTGCATTAAGTAGTGGTGTATTGATTTCGTCGTTAATCCTGTGTTTCCGCTGCCGTTTCCCCGTTCCCTTTTGGCCGGTTGGACCGATATATATATGGCCCGCTGCACCGCCGCTACCTTCTTCTGTCCGTACCGTTTCAACTCCCGACTTGATCCACGGCGCTCAATCCAAACGGTGCGCGCGGGCTGTCATATTCTGAGCGTCCTTGACACAAATAGCCCCCCGCTTGCTTTGGGCCCAGCATGCTGCTTTATATTCATATTAACGAAGTTTTTTTCTCTTGCCGCTCCCTTACCCCCTCTTTCCACCTCCCGGGGGACCACTTGATCCATCGGAAGCCCTTCTTCTGCTTCTAGAGCTCCATCGAAGTGCGTACGGGAGGTTTTTTTTTTAATTTTTTTGAAGTTAAAATGAATGTGTTTCTCGTCTGGCGATTTCCCCCCAATGTGTCTCTGTTGCTCTCGTTCTCTTTATTCGTTGATTTCTTTCGTTCGCTTGAGTACTTCAATCAGACACACAGCTCCACAGTGTGCCTTTTAGCTGTAGAACGTCTTGGGGGCTGATGAAGGGCTTTCGACGTCTGATTGCTCATATTTTTGGATGCCAACCGAAGAAGGGATTGCGTTTACTTCTTTTTCTTCTTCTTCCTTTACCTCGTACGTCTGCGATGTCGCTCATCCTCGACTGCAACCAGCTGACCGGGGCTCGAAATAAACACAGCCGCCGTTGCCGTTGTAAAGGAGATTCCGTGGAAGCCGTTGGGCCGTTCCAAAAACGGAGAAACCGGGTGGGTGGCGATGGGTGGGAATTGAAATATTTATAGACCTGGTCGAATTTTACGTACCGGTTTACCGTTTTACTACTAATTATGCGTAGCCAAACGCGGACGGCCAGCAGCAGTTACGGCGCGAGACGCGATCGTTTCGCCCTTTTTGTGTCGACGAGGTTTGACGTTTTGTTGTTAAATGTTGTAACCTTGTCGTTGATTTTTTTCGGATTATTAATTTATGTTTAGTGTGACTATTATTATGCGTGCATCGATATGTGTGTTTATGCTTAAATAGCTCTATATGGAAGTGCCTTCACGGGATGTAATAAATAATATTGTTTTAAAGCTTTGCTGCTACATTCATGGAATATTCCACATCCTTGAATATGCGATCCTTGTTTATTTTACTGTGGTAGAGGACGCTTTATATGGCGATAGTTAGAATGCACAAACATGTCTAGTAAAACAACTCTACCCCCAGTGGCATCGAACATGCCCGCGAGGCGTAAAATGCATCCACTGCACCACGGCACCAGCGCACGGCGGCTAATAGTTGACAACATTGACCTGAAAACACATTGCACTTGAGCTCGATATTTTGTTATGCATTCATTTGTAAGTTTCCGAATGTGTGTGTGTGTGTGTGTGTTTGTTTGTGCATTTTTGTGTGTTTTGTTTCTACGCTACTGCTCCCGGTGTGGTGCGCTGGTGTGGTGCCGCGGTTCGTTTTTCTTCGCCAGCCAAACGGTTTCTCTAACCAGCTTGCGCGCGCTGCTGTTGCAGTTGCATCTATCTCTCGTTCAGCGTTTCAGCACACATTCGTATTTGCTGCATGCAAGTAAATGTGAGTGTGTGCTCGCTTGCGTCTCTAATACCACCCCGTCAAGCAAGGACGGCACATTTCGCTTGGGTGTGCTGTGAATGGAAATAAATCGTCCCGGGTCGGCTTTTGTATAACAAATGATGCACTCCACTCCGGCGGGCCCGGTCGGGTCAGCTCGATTTATTGGCTAACACAGTTTTCACCAAAAGGGCAAACGATTTGTGGAGATGTTTAACATTCTGGTCCATAGAAAGGCAAGGGAAGCAAGGGGAGAGAAGGGAAAATGGGAAAGGAGGAACACTCAAACGCAATACCTCTATTTGGATGGAAAAATGGGAAATGTGTAGATTAATCCGAAATGTGATGCATTAAAAGTTTATGCTCCAAACGAGATTTTAATTCAAACCTGTGTTGTGATAGACATTTGACAATGGCTCACTACTATAGAGCTGAACGATGTATACCATGACAGGGTCGAATAAAGTCATAAGCGTATTAATGATTTCACTTACCAGGACACTTGAAATGAATTTAATGTTTTTCCTATAATAATAAAAATAAAATTGTTTTAAAATATAAATTTGTATGTGATTTTTAGTAAAGAATAATCTTATTTAAACTTTCATTTTCCTCTTCCCGCGAGCATGAACTGCCAAACCGGGAAGTGAATTTACAAACGAAAGTGTGGAAAAGGGAAAACCAAAACCTCCCATGGCACACGAGAAAATAGGATTAGATAAGCTTCACTTACACCCCCTCTCCCCTTCCCCCATAAGCTCCGGAGGAAAGGTTTCCGATGGAAATGCGTTTGCCCGCGCCACCATTCCATTCCATCGCATCGGTGCAATGCCAAGCCGCTGCTCGGTCTATTTAAACACCGCCCATCTCGACCCGTTCCCTTTTCCCTGCTGCATGTTCGTCAGCTGCATTATTATGCAGTTCGCTCCGTGTGCCTGTGTGCTGGCGGAACCCGAAACGCGGTCAATGTCAGGCGGCCCCGTCATATGGCGCCACCGTACCGTGGCGCTTAGAAAAAGATGCCTTTTGGGGGATGGAGCATCGGGCGGGGAAAGTAAGCGCAAAGCTGAGTTGGAACAGCGTTGGGGAACAGCGACGACGGCGACGACGACGTCGTGTGGAGTATATTAGTGCGTATAACCAAGTGGGTGTGTGTGTGTGTGTATGTGCGAGATACTAGAACATACTTGAACAAGGCAAGAAGAAAAAACGTTTCTGTTTTTGAGGGCGAGGAAAGTAGTTTACGGCGTTGCTGCCACTACAACGCCGCATCGCCATAGTTTCCTTCAATGCCAGCTCGGCTGGTACATCGGTTTAGAAGCCGTTTGTTGTAATTGAATTTTAGGTCAAGTTCTGTATGATCATTTATTTACCCACCCTTCCCCCCAGACACACGCTATTCTTTCCCGGTACGTGAGGAACCGAACGCGCCAGTGTTTGACAAGCTGCGGCTGCATTCTCCGTAGTTCATCTGATTGCAGCCGGCCCCGCCGGCGTGTACTTGAGCTTGGTCCGGCGGTCCGGGATGCGTTTATTGTGCGGCTCTCGTCTAGAAAACTATTCCGAATGGGTAATGCCGTAACCTTGCGCGCAAACTAAAAAACAATGCCATCGCGCTGGACGCATATCTGTTGCTGCACTGTTTACGGGGGGTTTCGAGAAGACTAACAAACACACAGCATCATCATCATCATCATCGCTACATCGTGTGATGTTCATTTTACATTCACATCTAATGCCGTCCGGTTCTGCTTACGGCATCGGAGTTTTTTGAAGGTTAGAGGACAAAGGGTGTCTGGCACACAATTTACATCGATTAGGTCTGTGGGCCCGCCACAGTGGATTAATTTGAAAGACAAAAAACAGGGAAGCATCTTCTCTAGCGCTGTCGAGCACGATTGCACAAACGGTTGCGTAAATTCTAATAATTTAAGGAAATTTATGAAAGGACCTGAATTATAATGTTGTTTAGTATTTAATGTATTTTACATCTGTTTTTAAATTACATTTCAATGGCATCTTCAAAGCGACAAAATCGGCCAATGAAATTAATTTCCTCAAAGACTATTTTTCACTTTTCGTCCTCCATTTAGCATCTAATGGCTGTTTAGCATCCATTGCCGTTGATGAATAATGATTTTCAATCACCGACAAACGTTTATTAAACGCGAAAAGTCGTAAAATTATAATTGCCTTATAAATTAAATTAAGGTCGCTGGAAATCACGCTTTACCATCCGGACGGATTAGCGCATTTGTTTACTTCTGCACGCAAAGCTGCTGTCATTGACGGTCGATCTTGCCTGCCCCGTGCTACCCCCGTAAACCCCTTAAATCCCAATGCACACGGTGCACTCTCTGCCATTGCCAACCTTCTCGGTGCCAGCCGTGCCGTCGTGGTGCATTTTCTACACACTATCGCGCTGCATCGTGTGATTTGCCTCAAGTGTAGACGCGCGATCGCGCCCGGGATTAGATCGCGATCCCCATCCGGTCCGGTGACGGGCGGTCTCGGTCTCCCTCGGTCGCTGGGAGACCCGCCACGGCAAAGGAGGATGGGTGGGAGCCGGAAAGCGGTTGCCCTCGTACACTAGACCTAGTTTAGAAAATGGGCCCGAGGTTAGGCCGCCGTCAAGAATGTATCACCGCGAGTCGTGCCCGTGTGTATGTGTTTATGTATTGGGTGATTGATTTTCTTACCCTTTCAAGCTGTTTGCTCGCTTGTGCGAGTGTGTGTGTGTGTGAGTGAATATAGGGGGTTTGCTTCTTCCTCTTTTTCCTCTTCATTAGCTGAATCGCGTTTCGTTTGCCAGCGCGTGCTTTTGTCTATTTTAAGTAAGCGCAGCAGAACGAAGCAGGAAAGTGCGTACTGCAGGGGGGTGGGGTAGGTGTAAAGTCGGCGGGTGGTAGACTATTTTTGTGCGTCACCCAATGCGTACAACCTGTGTGAGTGATTAACAACAAAAACGGTAGCCCTTGAGACGGGCCGTACTTTTCCTTTAAGGTACGATTTACTGAGCGGAGCGCTCTAGCCCATATGGTTTAGCGTTAATTATTATTAATAGTAGGATAAACGGCGCTGTCCGCTCAATGGCAGAGTTTAATTTTAGTCAGCGGCGCTCAAGAAGGTGCCCTTCAACACCATGCTTTATGCCTAAAAGACATTTGCATGCGCTTTATTGTTGTTTAAAGTGTTAGAGTTTTAGCCTTTTTTCGAAAAAACAAAACAAAAATAAGGTCAATTTTTATCATTTTCTTTTTTTTTAATACAGAGTTTCAAAGTCACTTACGAATTGAAATATTGTTTTCACCACATGCAAGAAGTTATTCCACATCACTCTAATATTTCATTTTATTATTATTTATATTATTATTATTATTATTATTATTATTATTATTATTATTATTATTATTATTATTAATACTATTATATTTGAATTATTTAATATCATCATATCAATTATCAATTTGAAAATCATCATACAGGGTTTTCCAAGTCAGTTTCGAATGTAAATGTTATTATTATCACCGTGTGCAAATTGTCAATTCCACATTCAATCTGACATTTCATTTCCATCATACTAATTTTTAATTCCTTCAGCATGATTTTCAACAAATCTCAAAGAACTGACGAACACAATTCAGCTTGAGATGCATTGAAAATCATGCTGAAGAAATTAAAATTTGATATAGTGTGTTTTCCAAGTCACTTTCAAATGTGAACATAATTATTCACCGCATCCAAGATGTTTTTCAACAGCTGTCAAATAGTGTATTTGCTTCAAAATTAAATTTTAGTTTCAACACATGATTTACAACACATAACAAAGAACTGTCAAACTCAATAAAGGCGTGTTGAAAATCATGCTGAAGAAATGAAAATTTATTGTGATGGAAATGAAATATCAGATGGATGTGGAATAACACTTAGCCCGCGGCGAATAACCCTGTAAATGTAGTCGATGTATTACATCTCCAACGGATTATTGTTTTACAAAAAGATTTATTTTTATGTAGTTGTTTTTTCACGTATGAATGATTGCTAAATAAACAATGTGTGTCGATTGATACCTGCAAAGAGGGGCAATTAAAATAAAAAAGAGATTCCTCATTCACAATTTGTTTCGAGCATCCTTTTCGGGCATTTACTTCTTCTTCTTCTTCTTCTTTGACACAACAACCGCTGTCGGTCAAGGCCTGCCTGTACCCCCACTGCTGAAGAGAGCTTGGCTTTCAGTGACTTATTGTTACCATAGCAAGATAGTCAGTCCTACATATGGGGGCACGGTCTATTCAGGGCTTGAACCCATGACGGGCATGTTGTTAAGTCATACGAGTTGACGACTGTACCACCAGACCGGCCCAAGGGGCATTTAATTATCTTGAAAAAACTTTAAAAAAAACTTTAATATAAAAGTTAAAGTAAAAAAAAAGAAAGTCAAATGCACTCGTTCAGCAAAATCTTGTCGTAATTATTATTTTTATTCTTTAAAGCTCTACCACAATGCCAAAATTGCCAATTTGTGTGTCGTACACTTCGAAGCATCGAACAACACTCTTCTCCGCAACACGTTTATGATCATCCCGTAAAAAAAAATCGGTGTCACAGAATCATAATTGCACGCTACGCCCTAAAGGTGAACTTTCGCGCTGGGTGGTTCCATTTCCTTGTTGCGTACGCGCACAAAAACCCCCCCGTTCGTTCGATGCAATTTCCGTTCGATTATGTGTGTAGCACCCATCAGACATGGATGGCAGTCACAGTACATAAATGTCAATGCAGGGATAATTCTTGCATCGATAATGCCTCCAATGTTACAACTTCCAGACATAAATCTTTCGCTTTGCGATGTACGTGTGTGTGTGTGCGTATACTCCAGCCATACATTGGCCACTAGTGCCGTTGATGCCGTTGGAAAGGATGTGTTTTCTGCCGACGCAGGATGCAAACCTACCGGAGAACGGTCTGTACGATTCATACTTGGAGGAAAAAAGCGAACATAAAAAACACTCAACGCAAAGGTAGAAAATATGAAACATAACAACCCCCCTTGTCCCGATTTGCGCACAAAACTGGGGGGAGAAAACTAAGAGGAAGGGGTGTTTTAACACAATGGCTATAAAATTTATACCACTGACCTACTTTAATTTTAGGGTTTACTGCTAAAAAAACCACCACCACCACCACCATCCAACTGGAGTTGGAGTTGGGGGATGTCTACCTTCCACCCACAACCCTTTGCCGCGGCTGACTGATTACCCTTTTTTCGTTTTGGTTTGTTCCACACGTGCCTCCCCAGAAAATAATAAAAAAATAAAATTCGACATGAATATTCAAGCAGCCGAAAATGCAACTTATTATTATGTCGGGTTTGTGCTGCACAATTCGTGCATCGGTTGTTGTGGAAAGGGTGGGGAGGGCCCTTCTGAGGACCCTCTCACCCTGTTTGGTCTATAAGGGCTGGTAGTATGGGGGTGGTGACTTATGGACCCGGCTTCTTTCGGGTGTTTCATATTTTCGATGCATTCTTCGCTTTAAACAGGCACGAAATTTGGCTGGCTGTGGCTGGCGCTGTGGTTATTACTGCTCTCCTCCGTATGTTTCTGTGTGCATGTGTATTTTCCTGCCCTCACCAACCCATCCGATCGGGCCGATGAACGAATCGATCAGCATAATTCGTTATGATGTGTGTGTGTATTTGCTGCCCCCAACGACATGAAAGCGTGAAGTGTGTCAATCTCTGGGCGCGGATTTTGCGAAGCTTTTGCGTTTTTCTTTTTTTGCCTCCATTTTTCGCCTGGGATTACTTTGTATGATGGAGCATGATTACTTTACGGCATTGTCGGTTGTTGAACAGAATGGATGTAATGAGTTTTCCAGCTAATTTGTAGGTTCGGGCTTTTCTTTGAGCCAACCCCAGCCAGTTGTACTCAGTCAACAGAATGAATCGGTGTTTGTGCTATTTCTTAGTTATTTCGTTTTTAGTTATTAATGATCGATTGCACAAATGTTTTAGAAACAACAAGAAACAATATTTAATTTACACTTTTTTAAAGCAAAATAATTTTAATATCAAATTTTTTATTGAAAACCACAGTTTTCACTTGATTCATAAAAGCCTACATTTTTCCTTTGAAGTACCTACAAAAATGTCTTAACCGTTTTTTTCGTTGATACGGATGGCTCAAGCAGGAGACCATTTTCTGCTTAAACGCCGCTCGACAAAAAACTTCGCAAACATCTTCCACACTTTCATTTTTATGAAGTCTTCCACCCGCAATCAGTGCCGGCGTCATTCGTGGCTGCAGAAGCACTGTACTCGTGTGGCTAGCAACAGCATTGAAAGGGGACCCAAAACAAGTCAAAAATATCACAAAAAACTGTCAGACAACGATGTGCTGTGTTGCCCAGAAGGCACAGACTAAAAAAAAGAATCATTAAAACACTACATTTTGCCATTCATCCTGGGAGGTGGTTTGTTCGGTTACGGTCTGGTAAGCTTTCCTGTGTCCGGCGTCATTCTCCGCTGCTACGGGGCTATGAGCATTCACACGGGTCGCAGGTAAGGTGGGCTGTGCGCCCAGTTTTCGTGGGTCCGGACGCTCGGTGGCTGGCTCACTGGGGTCGGGTGAAAGTTTCGTTCTCCATCTTCTGGGGCTGTGCATCGCTCCAGTTCTTGTGCGGGGCCTGGGCTGTGAAAATCAATTCCCAGGCACCATCATCACCACCACATCGGTTCCGGATCGACTCATTTCGCAAACGACGTGAGTGTGTGTGTGTGGATAAGGTAGATAGGTTGTGGTAGATAACCATCAACACTCAGATTTTTTTCGCACTGGACTCCGGACACAGCGTTTCGTGGTGACTAATTGTGGGAGAATGTCTCTTTTCTCCAGGAAGAATGGATTGTGTTTAATAAATAAAAAAGGGCGAAGAAGATGGTTTCGTACTCCAAGCGGAACTGGAACGCTTTTTTAGCATCCTCGGAATGACGGATATAGTAAATCATACTGTGACAAGCATGAGTTTTAAGTTCTGTTTGAGTTTTGTACATGTTACGTAAACGATTGAGGAATTAATACATGAGGAAACAGTGTTTAAATATTTCTTCATTTTCAATTTAAAAGCGACTCCATTAGCGAGTTGGGGCATTACAATCAAATGCATCTCCAGAATGGGGTGCTTTATCCAACAAACGATTATGAGATGAAACTCCCTTTTTCTACTCAAGTGATGTGTGCACCTCCCCGATTCAGTTCCATCTGACCAATCTTAACCACTCCAAACACCCACCTTTGGCTTTCGTCACGACCACGTTAAGATACTCCAGTAATGGTTTCTCCGACTAAAAAAAAAGAAGCCAATTCTCTCCACTGATAAACTGTTGTCCGTCGTCCCCTCTGAATGGTTCCTCCCGACTCCTCGCAGGGTTTATGAGAGGAGCATGGCTTTCTATATCTCCCGCTGTTGGTGTAAGATAAATACGGCCCACACCCATCGCTCAAACCTCCCCAACAGGGGTTGTCTGTGCATGTGTGCGTGTGTGGGTTGGTGGGAACGCTCGTCTTCGATGCGTATGTTTGCGCTACCTTGTTTTATGTTTTCTTTTCCCGGTTTTCCCCGCATCACGCCAGAGATGAGCGAACGCACCACCCCTCGCTCCCCACGTTCATCCGGCGCGACATAGTGTGGGGTGGGTTTTACGCAATCAATTCCCGACCTCGGACAATCATTCAGGGATGGGGGATGATGATGCAGCTTCCCGGTGCAGACGTGTCGACTCTACTGCTCTGGTCGTAAAAGTGGTTTCTTTATCTCGTACGTGTGTGATACGTTTTAGCCTGTTGAAAAAGTAGGGAAATGTATTAGTATAAACGTTTATATTATTGGAAAATCGTATTGATTGCAACTAATGTTTTTTTTTCTTCAATTATTTGTATGTATGACTTGTTCTTCTTGTTATGCTCTCAGGTTTTTTACTGAATTGTGTATGCAAGTTTCCTTTTGTTTTCTTGGTAATTAATTCAGTTTTTTTTTAGTTTTTATTGATGTTATAGTGTCTAGATACATCATTTTTCCTTTTTCACACTTGTTTTATGTATCTTGTTCCTCACTTTTATTTTCATTAGCTAATTTTGTATTAGTCTTTGTTAATTATTCATTGGCCCTTATTCTTTTTTCCGTTTTTGGTATCTATTGCTCAATATATTTAGTTTGATTATATTTATCATTTTTGCTCTTCACATTTTTGCTTTTTTATATTTTTTTGTCTGTCTTGGGTGTAATTCGGTTATTAATGCCTAAAGAAGCTCTAAGGGATTTTAAATGATCAAAATTTTATGTTTCAACATGTTTGAAGTATCGATTACCAGGTTTGTTTTTTTAGTCGTTTTCTACATAATCATATATGTTTTAACAAAAAATAGATGAATTATGGAATTATTTTACTAGAATATGTTTTGTTAGCTAATCATCGACATTTATGTTATAGTTATATTGTTTATGTTTTTTTAAAGTAAAAATTAGATTATAAAATTCAATTTCCATTTATATTGTCTATTTATATGATAATCCTTTTCAATCATTTTTTTAAACTAAGGCTGGTACAAATGTATTAAAAACAAATGTTTGACACACCCCCTCTTATACGTTACGCCTCGAAGGTGCTGTGTGCTGGAAGATTATTTATTCGCTCGAATAATATTATCGCGTTATGCAAAGCAAAGTGTGTATAAAAATGTGAAAAATTACAATAAAAACTGTCGGATATCCGAATGGAAACGGTTAAACACAGCCCCGAACGCGGACCACAGTCGTTCTCCCTCCATCCCGTGCCTCTATCAACACGCTCCATCACTTCCATCGCACTTTAATCTCGTGCAGCCACGACGCAGCACCACGAACAGCGGCCACGGTGGCGATGATGATTATTTCGGTGGTAGCATGGCGTCGAAAATAATGCCAGCGCCCCGAGGGGGTGGATCGGAAGCAGGGGTGGGGCTACCGGAGCCGGTGAGCTGGGCCGGGAAAGGAGGGTGGATGTGCTACGCCGAACGGAACGCGCGCGCGCTCGTCACTGTGTGCGACCCACTTTCCGTCGATGGCCTACTGCACTTGGCCAATTTTCACTCTCGATGGAGATTGCGCAATCGGGGCCCGCGGCTGCTGGCGCGTAGTTGGAAGAAGCGTTTTCTATTCATAGACAAAGTAGGCGAAGGCGAATCAAGCGTGGAGCGAGCGCACCACCGAATAGGGGAGTGAGTGAGATAAAACACACCGTGAACGTACATACACAGAGAGAAACACCGAATGCTGTAAAGGCCGTGAGTTTTGTGTGAGTGATTGTGTGAGAGGGTTTGTTTTTTTTTTTTGTGTGTTTGTATTGCTCACCTCACCCCCGTTTCGTGAGTAGATCGACCGAATTAGGCGGCCGAGGGTGGTGCGTTGCGATCGTGTGAGCGTGTTAGGGCACGGCGAGAACCACTCATCCAGCCACTCACACATCGCTTGGCGGCGGATACACGAGGGGCTGTACGGTTTTGGTACGGCACGGAGCAGCACACCCAGCAAGTAGTGGGGTAGGACCGAGTTTTTTTTTTGACGTTGTTTGAGCGAGTAATTAAAATGATGGTGGGGAGCACTATATTTTTGGGAAGTTTTTGAGCAATATTTTATGAGTTTTTTTTTCCAAGCTTTTACAAGTGTTGATACAAAAAAGCCAACTGAGAGCGAAATCGTGCTCCGACACTTGTGGAATGGCTTCTTCTTGCTTTTCTGAGTGAAAAAGCTGAAAAAACATAGCGCCCCTCCGGTCCAACCACACGCCACAGTTGCCCGAACCAACCTCCGAAACCAACGAATTGTGCCCCAAAACCGTTGATGTGTATTGGAAAACGTACAGCTTTCCGGAACGGTACCAGTGGGCCAAAGCAGGGTTGAGGTAGGTGTGTAGGTTGGGTGTGAGTTGGACCTTCAAACTGTATTTTTTCTTCTTCTACTACTACTTCAAAGTAGAAACCCTAACCTCTCAAAGTAGTTTTCGGGCGGCACCATAGTGACAAGGAGAGAGGGACCCATGCGATGGTGCTGCGTAGAGGATTAGTGGAGGTGTGTCTGTTGGGAAGGGAAAGGCAGGGGAAAGATTAGCGGATTATTTACTGCCGAAATAAAGCTGTCCGTGTGAGGGAGTGTGTTGCAAGAGCTACCGTACTAAAGTGTACGCACGACCAGCTGACGGCAAAACCGAGGGGAGTGAGAAGGAAACATACTAAAAAACCCTAGCTTACTGAGGAAATCGGTGCTGATCGAGGGTGTGGAAAAAGATTGAACCGAGTTTTAGAACGCAATTAATGTGCAAAGTGTGAGGTGCACATGACGGAACCGAGTAGATCGTAAGGGAGATCGATATTGGAAAGGGTGAGGATTATAAATGCAAAATGTCAGAATATAATTTCAGCGACAAAATAACTTTCTAAGCAGTGGCACATAATTCCAATCGTAATCACCTCATATTAGATACGCTTATGAATCTTCTAGTGAGTTTTTGATCTCTAGAACCTGCTCCACATTCAACGACAGTCTTAGTGACCGCCCTCGTGGTACAGTCGTTAAGACTGAGACCCCGTAACACGCCCGTCCTTAGTTCAAATCTCAATTTGGAATTGAGATTCTCAGAGACCTGATTTTGATTATCGTATAACAAATAAAAGCATACGGCAATGTAACGGCTCTAACTCTAACTTCATACTAGGTTTCTTCCTGCAATGTGTTGTACAAATCAAAACAGTTTTGCAAATGTTTTGAAAAGATGTATTACTCCTCCATCTCTTGGGGGTTCCGGGTTTGCTCCAGTATGTTTGTATTTTATCATGCTCCTCTTCGCTATGTTCGCTGAAATCATCGTTTTCGCAGATGGCTTTACCTCTAATCCAACAGCTGTTACTTCCGCGATGGATTGTGTAATATCCAAACTCTCCTTGCACACTCTGTTGCTGCGCAATGTTTCCAATGCGTGTTCGAAGAATTCAAAATCTAAATTTAACCACATTTAGCAGCGATTATTCAAAGCGGTATTAGTGAAAAGCTCTCACTGCTTTGCTCGAAGATCGAAGCCCGTGGATTTCGGATTTCCACTTCCATTGGCGTAAAATGTAGCTTTTTTTTCAAATAAAACGTTTTGAAGTTTCTTTTTTTCGGGGAAGATTGCGTTACTTTCCGACCGAGGCTGCCTCACCTTCAACACCGCTGGGTCTGGCTTTGTGTGTGGAACTGGAGCTAACGACGGCGGAGGGTAAACATTACGCAACCGCACTGTGTGTGTGTGTGTGTGGTGGGGAAGAATGGACAGGTTAAGATGACAAAATAAAGCACAGGCTGACGCAAAGAGCGCGAACCATCGGTGAAGCTCACGGCAAACAAAAACTGGCAAACGCGAAGGGAGGTGGAAAAAATCTCCAAAATTTACACCTTCTCGGTTGGGCGGCCAGTGTGTGCTCCAGTGGCTTAGTTTTGCAGCGACGATGGCTGAGACGAATTTTATGCTCGACTTCAGACGCAAACGAGCGTTGATACAAATTTTGACATAATATCGAGGGTAAAGTTATGCTGTTTTAAAGCCTTCACAATGGTCAGGGCTTTGAAAAAACTAAAGGACTTCTTTGCGGGGGATTTTTGTTTGTGACCGTATTGTCAGCTTAAAGTGTGGAGCTTTTACCACACCCTACCTTGCACGAGCAATCGTACGTGTAAGCCGCTTAGCAGGTACTAGAGGTCCGCACACAAGTCTGCAGTCTGATCGTGTTCGGTGAAGTTCGATTTCGAATTTGAGCGCAAAAAACAACCAAGTGGTTGGTCGTTTTCGGAGGGAGGTGTGTGCGGTCGTGTGACCGTGAATCGAGCAGCACGTGATTAGAATGAGCCTTTCCCACTCGCCCCCTTAATCCGTGGACTCGGAACAGGTTAATTTGAAAGTTGGGTAAAGCTTAAGCTCTGTGTGTGTTTTGTTACTGTGCTTTGCTCAAATTAGATTCAATTATTATTTAAGTGGGAGAGGATATAAGTTTACATGTTATAGTCATCAATTTACTCATAAAAATATCATAAACATCGAGAGTTATGTTGCAGTTAATGATGATTGTAAAATAATTCTTAGAAACGCCGTTTGAATTGTATAAATAAACCGTGTCACGTCGTTTAATCTTCTCAAATGGTGTCACATGACAGTCAAAAAAAAAAAAAACAACTCCAAACAATAGAAAACGTGAACATGAGTGATAAATTAGTGGTAGCTTCATTTTAAAAAAATCACTCAACCAACTAGCCTCCTTCCCCTACACCCTACCCCCACGAAGACGACACGAAAGATTCGAAAGAAAGAAGCGAAATGAAACTGAAATTGATTCATTTAGCCAAATTTGGACCACACATTTGTCATTTGCGCTTTGCGCTTGGTGGGGTGTGCTTTTGGCATTAACGCCACCAACCACTTGGCTTAGCTTGGGTTATGAAAAAGTGGCAACAGTACAGAAACATTAAGAAGATAGAGAGAGAGAAAAAAAACATCCGCAGGAAAGCAAAACCCTCATCAACTTTTACGATCACGTCCCCTCTTACCACCGATGTCGAAATATGCGTGCGTATATACATTTGAACGAGCCTTACACTACGCCCGTGCACAGATGCGTGGCTGTGTCGAATGCGTATTACGCGTGTTAGAGAGTGCAGAAAAAAAGTCACTTCTGCAGGCCACGCTGCAGCAGCAGCAGCAGCAGAAGAAAGAAAACACTCTCTGGTGGCGTACAACAAAAGACTTCTTCAACATATGCCCCCCGCGCTGCTGCTGACAATGGCGCCACGTGTGGAGCCCGAATTGATTGTGGTATTGTCATTGCAATTGGTTTTGGCGCTCAAAATTATTTTACATCTCACTTGGAGGTGAAGCTGTAACAATCTTGCCCTCTTCCCCGCCACACATTCCTACTGAACCCGGTCGACATTTCTATTGCAAGTGAAGATGGCGTTATATGTTGATGGCGTGTTGCTGTCGTCGTTGTTGAGTTGCCGTTGTTGTTTTTTTTTTCGCAACAATATCCACGCGTTTTGGGGTGTGTTTCGGCAACGGTTAAATTTTTCATTGCACATTGTGTCTGCGGCTGCTGCGTACGGTGTGTGTGTGTGTGTGCTGTGCATCGTTTTGTCACCTTCAACCCCTCGTGCTCTCGGTCCCCGTTTCGATCGAAGCAGCATGTGTTTTCCAAGCTCTCTTTGTGGTCTGTGTTGGTAGCATGGTTGTGGGGTCAACCGTTTTTTTCCAGTTCTTTTCCCCCCTATTGTAGCCCCCAAAACAGTACCAAATGCGTCGAGCTTGTTGCTAAGGTCGCGCTCTGGCTGATGGTTTGTTGTAGTGCAGGGTAGAAGAGGAGAAAAGGGAGGGATCGCGAGCATAATGCAGAATGATGGTAGCTCATTAAGTGTGCTGCAATCGGCGTTGTGCGTTGACGAGATGAGTTTCTAAACGAGCTCATCGCGACTGATGCTAGGGTAGGCTCGCAGCAGGGGCCAGCGAAGTGGACTTTGTGAAAGATCACACAAACGCTCGAAAGGGTTCGATATTGAAATCATTAGTCGCATAGATTTACGCACGTTTCTGCTGCGGTTAAAACGATCGTACGCACTGCTGCGCCTGATTGGGTCAAATTGGGACTAAGTTGTATTTTTAATAGGTTTATTTTTTGTATAAAAACAAATATTGCAAATACAGTATAAGCCCTGCATTCAAATGACTTTGCCCTAATATAACGTTACAAATGAGGTAGTAGGGCCCTTTCCGTTTTAAGTTCGTATGCTGAAATTTCAGCCTGTCAGCAGTTTGCATTGTATAGCAGTTTTTGAGCAGCTATCAAAGTGGGTATAATATACAGATGGGCTTCTCCCAAGGTGTATACATTTCGAAGGCTGATTCCGCTTCTGTTTCTGAATGAAAATTTTAAGAGTGGTTTTTGTATTCGTCTAGCAAAAGTTTTCGCCCGTTTTATCAAAAAGTGATGTTCAAATTCGGTTATCAAAAACATGCTATGAGACCACCTGCACTACATACACTTTGATTCTAGATTCCATCACCTGATATCTTTAATGCACCTTGGGACAAATGTAAACACAACCTTGTTTTGCCATTTTTTCGAGTAGGTACTCGAATCTAATTCTAGCTTTGAGGCTAGAATAATCTAGATTGAAAATTGCAGACTAGTTTTATGTGTGGTTTTGTATGGAGTGTTTACATGAATTCAGCCTTCAACTGTCAAACTCAATATAAAAAAAACTGACTAGAATCGTGAAGGGCCCCAGTATCTGGAAAAAGTGCCATGGAAAATTAAACTAATCCCGAATGAAGAAAGTTAAATTTTCTCGAGATTATATGACATCTTACCTACTTTAGCTTTGTCTTTATGGCTCGTTTATGATCTGGTATGCTATTATTAAAAATGTCATTTTAACGTCATTGCTTCATTTTTTGCAAAAAATGTATTATTTAAAGCTACCTATTGATAGCTAGTGTCGGTCAACTAGGTGATTGATTTCTAAAAATTGAAACTGCAGCCCTGGTTAGCTAGATCGAACAATTTATCATTCGGATGTTTCTCTCGTTACCGCTTATTAAATGGCAGCGTGTGATTTAAAAAAAAAATAAATAAATTTTTCAAAACAAATAGCCCTAAAGGACATATTTCATTTATACGAAGATACAATGTTTTTTTCTAGATCGTTTAGCTCGTACATAATTCAATTAAATTCAGCGCTTTCCGATGGACGCATAAAGCACCGCTTCCTTCAACATTAACCTCAAAATTTCTCGTTTTTTAAATCTGTATAAAATATGCTAAAATTATTCATGTCGCAGAATCTTAAACCTTGCTGTCATACATTTTTTTCTTTTTTACAAATATTTACGCGTACATTTAACAATCGATAAAATCGTGACCAGATCGACCTGCACAAGAAGTACAGAGCACACACTCACTATTCTTAATACTTATCCAGCAGGCTCATAGTATGTTTGATGCTTTCCGAATGTTTACAACTTCTCTGTGTGTTGTTGTCCTTTGTTTTCGGGATTTTTTTTTTTAGTGTTGCGTACATCCCGAAAGGTTATGATAAAAGTTCAGTAAGAAAAAGGCCAATCATAAACGTATGAGCAATGAGCGATGTTTATTGAATTGGCGGTGAACCGTTGCTGTACCGTTACCACCTTTCGTTGCATTTTCGATGCACTTCCCCCTTCCACCCCGCCAAATGGAGCATCGTCTGCACGAGCAACATTTCCTTTGCCCCCGTGCCACCTGGGCCGTGTGCATTATTCCTTTCTTCCCTTTTCTCGTGCACTATTGCATCCACTTTTCTTGCAGACGTGCGTTTTGCCTGTGCCATACATTTTTGTGTTGTTCCCGGCAAACCACGAGCCGTCTGCGTTTGGTTTGGATGCACAAAATTGCACGTTTTGTTGTGCTGATGAGCTACGGGGCGGTTGTGTTTTTGGTGCTTTTCTTTTTAATTTCACTCCTCTTTCTCTTGGTTCGCCCGTTCGGGTTTCACTCTCGTTTCTTTTCGGCGGCGGCAGCGGCTGCTGCAGCAGCAGCAGCAGCTTCATCGCCGGCTGCTTTGCTATTGGGGCTGTAGTTGTTGCTCGCGTCTGCCTTTTCTGGGTCATACCATAATTGAACGTACGAAAGGAGTAAAAAAGAACATGGTGGGTCGCGATCGCAAGCTGCACAATATGATTCGAATTATGCACTTTTTGCACCAGCCGCCGGTTTGGCTAAGAAGAAGCGAATAACAGAGGCCGAGCAAAAGCAACGAGACACATTACACCCATCGAACGTGATCCTTCGCCTTTGTGGAGCGCAGATCGTCATGCTTGTTGGGTTTGGACTGACAAGTGCTTGAGGGTCAGAAAAATTAATATAGAAAGATATAAGTAACATAGTTAATAGAAGTTTATTTTTAGTATAAAATTGAAAGAGTTTTCCTTGCAATAACTTTCATCGGAAAAGTTAAAAATTCAAAATCACTTATCAATTCATTCCTTTTCCAGGACAACGAACGAACGTGACGTAAGTCAGCAAAAGACTGGGATGTTGTTTTTTTTTGTTTTTGACTTTAACTGAACCGTTGAAGAGGCAGAAAGTGCAAGTGACCAACCCGGGGGGAAAGACAGGATGCCGCGTCGCCACGATCCGTGGGAAGGGCTTTTCCTTTCAATGGTGCGCCCATTCGTTCGCTCTTTTGGTCCTGTTCACTTTCTAGATCGTTCCTCTGGCTGATCCTCTTTTTCATTCCCCCGCTGGCCGTGGCCCAAACCATCCGTCCTAGCGAACGATTATTGCGCAACTCCCTTGCGCGAGCGGCTGTCTCGTCGCTGTTGTGATCCTCGCTGTGTGAGTGTCTGTCGGTACCATGCGGACGACATGCGCCTTGAAACGAGCGGCTTTTTGGAAAGTTTCTTTGCTGAATCAGATATCTGTTCCCGACCGGTGTTGTCCTTCGGCAGAGATTTCTTGCGATCTTTCGGTTCTTTTGGTACCAGAAAGGGAGAGTTGGGGTTTGTAAATTATTTTCTGTACCCGCGTTACCCTCTTCCGTTTGCTCTTCCCCCTCCCAAGCTAGATGGTTCTGGGCGTAGTTGGTGGTGATGGTGCTGCTGCTATGTGATATAGAAAGAGCACGATCGCCTTTCGCGCTTTTGACTGGTTTTTGGGATTTTTATTTATCAGATTGTATGCACGCGGGGGACACAATTGTGCCATTCTGCTGATCGGGACGCTTGTTTCGCGAAAACCACACGATTCGATGAATTTTGCTACACATTCGTGTTGCATCCGCGCGAAGGCAAGACGTAGTAAAATAAGGATATACGAGTGCCGCACGGATAGATCTGGTCGATCGATTCGGTCACGTTTCACGTTATTATTAGCCTTTGTTTGGCCGGGCGAAAGGTCCTGCCGGGCCGTGCTGTACCACCAACGAGACGGCAACAGATTGCGCGCTGCGCTGTGGTTACGCGACTCGGCCGATGCTGGATGAAAGTAGTTTCCTCCTACGAAGCTTGATTTACTTTTTGGCGAGTCTCGGTTGCTTTTTTTTTGCTTTGTTTGTATGCCTGTTGCAGTGCGATTCCAGCGAGGAATATGAAGAAACGGCGAAGGAAAATAAGTGTCGTGAGAAGCATAAATCAAACAGTGGTGGGCGACAACTTTCTCCTGCGGTGTAGATTTTGGTTACTGAATTAAGCTTCCGTACTGGCAGTAGACATTGTACATTGATTGGTTTTGTGAGAAAGTGTTGAAATTCATTCATTCATGGCAAGAGTTTGAACAAACATACATTGCTTCTTCAAGGTTCTAAAGATCTGGGACTACAGCAATTAGATGAACAAGAATAGAGGTAGTCAATGGTATCTGGGAATGATTCAAGGCAACAACTGGATATTATTTTAGGATTAGATCTAGTTAGGACTTCTAAAAGACTAAGACAACTGCTGAGCCCAACAGTGAACTGATCAGTACGAATAGGATAGGAACAAAGATAATCTTCAAGATTTGTAAGAACCATGACACTAGCACGAAAAGAGATCAGACTACCAGGGTATATACACATGATTCAGGAATGTGACAATAGCAAGGTCAGAATATTAGGACCAATTGATTTTTTGTATTTAAAAAAAACATAGTATTGTATTTTTTTAGCATAACTTATACTCAGGTCATGCGATTAGTTGGTAATTGCCGGAGAAGGAAGGTCCTGTTTTGGTGTAGCTTACACTTCCCCTTTTATTTACGACAGAACACCTTCACGAATCGGTAGTTTGACTTTCCCGTTGTACCAATAATGTCGTACAAAGGATACCTGTACCCAGACTGCCAAGTTCCATGTGCACCGCTGCAAAAGGCACCTTCGGGTTGTTTGTTTTGATTGCATTCGTACCTATAGGGTCTGCCGCTTCTGATCCTTTGTTGATACAACATTTGCCCAGCCACACTAACATGCGTGTTAGAAACAGTGGACCGGCTCAAGGAAAGGCTCCGTTTGATCTGTGAGCACATTGGGCCGAGAAAGTAATATCCCTGGGCAGTGTTCCCGAGGAGGACCAGGTACATTCTTTGGAATCACTGGAGGCATTGGTGTTTTATTGTTCGGTAAATTTGCCCTGTACCCTGGACGGATGCACATTGCTGCTTAGATGCGTTTGGGGTAGAATATTTACATAATATTTACGCTAATTGGTAGTCAATTGCTCTCGGGCCCCGTGTTACCCACTGTGGAGGAATAGGATAGGAGTAGGTCGGTCATGAGAGGATGAAGCGTGTTATTTCCCAGCAGCAAGAGATACACTGAAGAAAGAAGCGGAGGCAGCAGACAGCAGGGCAAGGCGAAGGATAATTACCACCTTTTATGATGTTCCTGTGTTCCGTGCTGGAATCCATCTGCAGCTCTTGCGCAGGATACGTGCATTAGGGCAGGAGTCATCTTCTTTCGGTAGGGACTTTCGAGGTTTCTTTCGGGCGATAATTATCCGAGATGGAAAGCGAACCTCCGAGAGCATATTCTTTCACCGTTCATAATTGCTCAATTGGCTAGAAGAAAGCATTTCTTCTACGCATGTGAGAAGGAAATGATGGAAAAGATGGAAGGTTGTGAGTGCTGCACTGGGTAGCGCTATTGACGATCGTAAAGCAATAAATCAAAGGCTCACGTAGGTTGTAGGCAATAGACGAATCAGCATTTTTTAGAGGCGAGAGGCAAGATTTTTGGACAAAACTTTGAGGATTCCAAGCTACAACCGTTTCGAGTAACTGTTTCCGATTTGTTAGTAAATGTTTTGAATTAATGTGCAAACAAACATGTTCGTTTTTTTAGTTTCTCCAAACAATTCCAAACACCTACCTTACCTATATGTCAATTACCGACAACTGCTGTGTTTGTCTACCTGTGTGTAATGTTTAAGGCTTTCTCTGTGTCTAGATACCGGCCATCAATAATGCCAGTCGCACGAACTGGCCAACAATCTTGTCAAAGAAATTGTGACTTGTTGAATATTTCACCTCTCTCGGGCAGGCAAATTCTAACGCGGCACCGTTCGACGAACGCAATTTTATTACCTTCCGTCAATTTTACGACTTTCAACCCAAAAACGTACATCTTCTCGCTCTGGTCTGGTATCAGTGAAGGAACGACAATTGCCGATTTATAGCACGAAGTAAATCAAAAGTAAAAGAACTGAACGAGAAACAGAATCACTGAAACAGCAACACTACTGTGTACTGTGTTACTGCGAGGAAAACCATTGCATTTTTAAAAGGCCAAGACGCCGTTTACCTTTTATGCACTGACCCTACCGGGTTACGTGTTGGATTGGAAATTCTGAGGGATCTTTGTGGTCTATTACTTTGTTTCTGTGTGCTAGGAAAATAATGTTTAAATTTAAAGTAAGTTCTACTATCAACAGTAGAAACAACTTAATTCTCATCCTTGACACTTTTATCATTGTGATTAAATCAGTCTTTGTGTTGACTTGTATGAAATTGAAATAGATAGCCATTTATTATATTAGTGGGAAATAACAGCATTAATCAGTCTGACTAGCTTGTTCTTTCGCCTAAACCCGTCCATGGGAAATCCTCTCACAAAATTGTAAAGCAGAACAATTTACAATCAAATCAGCTACAATTTATATGTCTTTGTACTAGCGCAGACTGGAACGTGTCGCAATGTTCCCGTCACCTCGAAATTCATCCAAAATCTCTTAGCTGTAGCGGATTGAGAGAAGAGGAGGCCCGTCCAAAATGAAACAATCTCACTGTCCTCGAATTTTCCCCGCCGCTTTGTTTCAGCTGGCCGGAGTTTAGCCAGCAGTTTAACGGTGGAGTGGTTTTCCGATTCAATCGCGCCGCTCTGGTGTTGATTATTGGCACTCTACGCATTTTTGAGCGCGTTGAAAAGGTGTTTGGCATGTGAAATAATTATTTCGGGTGACAAAAACAAACGCCATGCCATATACGCACAGAGCATAGAGAAAAAAAAGGGAAGGGGATGCATTTCTAGATCGAGCACTTATAATGTTTGAATGCTCGCTTTGTGTCGCGTTTGTTGCAACGCTTTGAAAGGTTACCACTCAACGGTCGACAAAAGAGCATCTATGTCATCCTGCGTGCTTATTATGTCAGGTTCTTTGTTGCGGATCTGTCATCAATGTCAGCGTGGTTAGATGTTCGCGCTTTTGTGATGGAAAGTTTGGGAGCTCATTTGCAGTGCGAGAATAATGGGCGCGCTCAATTTGATGAGCATTTTAATAGTGTTTTGTTCGGCAAACATCGTTAAAGTGATCGCGTATCATGGCTGGATGCGTTTCAGGGCAATTATATTGATGTGCGCTTAGTTGTATTTGATGTAAAACATTGTTTTAAATAAATAAATCTCATTTCAGTTTTGTATCTCAACCGAGGTAGCAAAGGTTTTATGGACTTATGCATAGATGCCGAAATATTGTTTAATTCGTCTTTCGATTTATTGATTATTTCCCTTTAAACCAGTCCACAATTGTATTGAATTATACAAAAAACAAAAAATGAATTGAATGTTACAAAAAAGTTTACAAAACATTTATTTAAATAATGTTGGAATGATTCCTAAAGTGGCGAGAATAATTAAAAAAATCGTCAATCAGTTTTTAGACAAATTCCAACAAATTCAAGAAACATTCCAAACTTCTTGGAAATCCCTGTGCTTTGCTTTATGCAGAAATAGAGTATCTAAAAATGGATAGGTGGAATGGAACGGATCAACATTTAAAGCGAAGTTCAGCGGCCGGCCTTATAGTACAGATGTTATATGTACGGCTCCACAACATGCCCGGCATGAGTTCAATTCTCTTATTCGTATTCATAGGATTACCTGTAATTTATTATAATTATAGTGTAAGGCTCACGTAGGGTCAAAAGATACCCAGAAGTCCTAGGCAAATCCATTAGTATAGCTGTTGATTGTTGTTAAGATAAATCATTTTCCCATTTATGTTTTTACTTCTAATGACGTATTGCTCCTACCATAAAAGCACTTCTATATTTTACATCAATTTTATATCAAATTTTAAGTCAATCATTTATTTTGACCACAATTCCATAAGTAACTTATACCATGTAATATTTAGGACAGCTCTCTTGTTTGGGCAACACTATTTTAATAACCTTTGAATCCTACTCTTTTACTTCCCGTCCCCAACTAGCTTAAACCATCTTAATGTGTGCAAACTGTCGCCAAACACCCCGGCAAAACGAACCCCAGACAATCTAACCGACTCACGCTTCTAATAGATCACCATTTAGGAAGATTATTAACAGCCGATTATGCGATGACTTCCAACCTAAACGAACGATCGTGTCGTCAGAAAAGGCCCACAAATCTCGCTCCAGTTTCCCGAACATCCCACGCACTATGACGAGTCATCACTCTTCCCCCTGCGAGGGGGTGGTGGTGGATGTGCGAGTTCCATTTGGGCGCCCAGCAAGCCGCAAAAAGGTTTGATAAAAAAAAAAAAAACTCCCAGAAGAGAGGCCCGCTTTTGTTTGGGAGGGTGGGAAGTTTACATCACTGCCCTGGCACAATATCTTTTGTGATAAACCAATCCCTCCCTCGTCCCCATTGGAGTAGCGTTTTTTTTTGTTGTACCCTGAACCCACGCACTCTTCCTGCCTCCCCCTTTGGTCCAGGGAGTTGAGATATGGGTGACAGAGGAACAACAAGAGTTGACCAAATACCGCAGCAACCAAAACCGGCACCACCAACACCACCAGCAGCAGCAGCGGGACGATTGACACACGCACGCACCCCGCGTAGAGTCGATTGGGAAATGCGTGCGTGTGCATCGCATGCGTAAAGATGGATGAGAGGAAGGGTGGAGTGTTGTGACAGGCAGTGGGGGTATAATTTAAGCACACCCTCGCCATACCCTGACCAACCGGTGGGACTGTCTTCGTCCCTCGACCAAGGCGTGTGATATATTCCTCGCTGGACACCGTCAGGATCGTTTGGGAGAAACGTTTGGGCGAAAAAAAAGAAAAAAGAAAATAAAACAAGCCCACCCCTGTCACCGGGATGGAATTAAAATCGATCCATTTTTAGTGTGTGTGTGTGTGTGTGTGTGTGTGTGTGTGTGTGTGTGTGTGTGTGTGTGTGTGTGTGTGTGTGTGTCTGTGCGCGATTGGGTTATTTCTTATTTATCAATTAAATGTCAACCCGTAGCGCGCGGAGAGCCTATCAGTGGGTTCCCATCGTGGACGAGCAGCGAGCGATAAATCGATGGAATCAAACATGGAGTAGCTCCCCCTCAATCAACCCCGTCCGAAGGGGTTGCATTTTGGTCGGTGTGTGGCGAGGTGTGTAGACACGACATCACCATCATCGTCGTCGTCGTCGTCGTCGTCGTCATCTCTTTGGCCATGCTATCGGACGTTTCGTTCGCTCGCCGTTGGTGCTGCTGCTGCTGCGGTGCGGTACGGCAGCAGCGACGTCGGCGACGAACCCCTCCAGCCCCTTCACTCTACTACAGCTTTGAAAAGTAGGTCAGTAGGACACCCGTGCCGAGCAGTGAAGCCGCGACCGTATGTACGACGGTACCGCCGCTTCGCTCTCACTCTCGAATGCCGCGGTCTCGAAGCTCACGCTGTGGGGTGCCCTGGCTGCTGCTGCCTCATCGATTGCGTTGCCGTGGTTGGTTGCTCCCCATCAACCCCCTTACCACACCACCCCATGCTGCTTTGCATTCACTTCCACATCCGAATGTGGTCATCTGAGCCGTACCAGCTCAACACACTTGAGTAGCGCATTAGACGCTGCTCTGTTAAAGGATCGTAATGGTATTTTGTGGGTGTTTTGGATTCTCAGTTAAGATTGTTTAATGCATTTATCAAAGGAATCTTTTAAACTAGTATATTTTTCAAATTGTTTGTAGCTTAAAAAAAATACAAATATAATTTAAATGCCCTGCAACAGACCGCTGCCTCATCTAAGTCGCCTAATCCATCCTAGTAGTAGGCATGATAGTGTGTGTTTTTTTTTTGCATCACTTCTATACACCACCGACCGGATCTATTCAGTGATCACACGCGCTCTTGGTCTCTCTCTCTCTCTCGGTCTTTCTCCCTTCCTCTCTCTCCCTCTCTTTCTGTCTCTTCACTCCCACCACCCTCTTGAGCCAGCCCACCAAGGGCCGCGTGATGTGGTGCGGCTTCTGTTTCGGGGAGTGTGTGTTGTAATCGTCCTCCGTTCGCGATTCAAACTCGCACCTCGGCCGCCCGCCCTGCCTTGCTCGCTCGCCCCGTGTTTCCCTTTTCAGCCCCCTAACGCTTGTGCAGGTTTCCGTTCTGCTCGTGTGTGTGTCTCTCTCACCACCGTCGTAGTGAGCGGCGGCCCGATGAAGTCATGCATCTCATCACAGCATCTCACCATGCTACACCGCGAAACAAACCGGACAGACAGACAGACAGAGGCGGGGGAGCGCTTGCCGAGCAATATTAGCTCTCGTTATCGTTTGTTTTTGTTATTTTTTTTTGTTGCTTTCATTTTGCGCGTTCCCGTGACGCCCGCTGACAGTGAAATGAAACCGAAAGTGAAACACACTCTCCCCAAGCGTCCCCAGGCAAACGGCGGAAATGCATTTGTGGATTCAGCGGGATCGGGCCGGGCTGCGAGGTGGAAGTCGCACAAAGTCAAAGCGACATACACGCCGCGCACACTGTGTGTACGCTGGTTGGTTCGCGTTGAGCGTTTATTCCCGGGGTTGGAAAATGAAAGCGAAAGCGAATTCGGGGTTTTTTTGCGTATGTTTTGTGCGTGAGTGGAGATGGTTGCCGGATGGTGTGGTGGAGTACCGAGTGTATGCGTTCGATGGAGTTGGGATTGGAAGTTAAATTTCGCAACTTTTTTGGATGGAGCATCATGGTTGTTCGGTAGATGATTTTCCGTATTTTTTATTGTATGCCTGATGCAACAAGTCTTTATATATGTCTAAATCTTCATGAAACCCACAAACAAGTTATTTCAAAGACAATTAGCTTTTAATCTTTTTATTAATAAATTCCAAGCGATATGCATCACATCTTCTTCATCTTCTTCTTGTTTGACACAACAAACGATGTCGGTCAAGGCCTGCTTGCACGTACCACTCTTGGGTTTGTCTGTACTACTAACCCACAGCAGGATAGTCAGTCCTACGTATGTGAGCGCGGTCGATTCGGGGCTTGATCTTATGACGAGTATGTTGTTAAGTCGTACGAGTTGACGACTGTATCCTGAGACTGGCGAGATATATATCTTAAGGACCTTGGTGTTTGGCTCGATGACACCCTCATATTCAATGATCAGATCAACCATGTCGTTGCTAAAGCGAACAAAGCGTTGGGACTCATAATTCGTCTTGCCTCTGAGCTGACAGATCCGCTATTCCTGAAGGCACTGTACTGTTGCTGGGATCGATCTATATTGGATTACGCTAGCGTTGTGTGGACCCCGGCTGGAGGTGCCGCTATGCAGAGACTAGAGAGAGTGCAGAGGAAGTTTACGCGTATCGCTATAAGTAGATTTCTGCACGGATATAATGCACCTGTGCCCTCTTATTCTCTCCGCTGTCGTATGTTGGGCTTGATGGAAATCAAATCCCGGCATTCACACGCGCAGTCTTACTTCATTGCCAGCCTCCTGACTTCCAATATCTATGCTCCTTCGCTCCTCAGCTCTATTCCTATTTACGTCCCTTCTCGTCGTCTCCGCAACAGACCTCCCATTTTTATCCCCTCCCGCCGTTCTTTTTTTGGTCAGAGAGATTCATTTTTGAGAGCTTGCGCAGCATTTAATCAAGCTCATGATATGTTCGACTACTATGTTCCCTTGTCCAGTTTTCGCTCTCGTCTTTCTGAGTCCTTGTCTCTATCATCAATCTCCCATCCTTAACACTTCCTTCTTCCTTAGTTTGTAAGATATATTATTGTGAAACCCTAGGCGGCTGACAATATGAAATAAATAATAGTAATAATAATAATAATAATAATAATAATAATAATAATAATAATATGGGAATTAGTTGTATATTAATAACAATGAGCATCACCGAATATTTGTCTAGGACTTCTGGGTAAAAATGGTCTTATAAATTGAATATGAATCGAGTTCTTGTAATCCTCTCAAATCATGTCCTTAAGAATTTAATTTTTTGCAGTGGGCATACAAATTTACCCCTCCGTCTCGATGGATCCTATTCTATTGTTAAAAAAGGATCAAAATTGTTCGCAAGACATAAATCCCTTCTTTACTGTTATTTCTGTTGAATTTAACCTTTTCGCACAAATACTGGGTCATGGTTGCAGTTTGTATTGAACGTTCTATTTTTTGCTATGAGGTTTTTGGATACCGTAAATCGTTTCTTAAGAAATTAACGCTAAAACAATGCACCGCCGCCGCTCAACAATCCTTCCCAGAAGAAACAGGCGCCTGCCTTGCGCTGTGGATCCCCCAAAACCTGGGGAGCATCTTCGTCGAAGAATCACGTCAAATTTCGCTGTCGTAGACGCTGGAGTTTCTTGCGATGGTTGGCGGTTAAATTGTCCAGTCCAGCTTTGATTAGTGGTGATTTATATGTCATCGGAGAGTTACCCAGGCAAACGCTCTGTGCGAATTATGACGTACTGGGAAGATATTTCGATGAGAACGTCACAAAAAAGGCTCCGGCGGCGCCCATAGTTGACGCACAAGATGACAACGAATGGCTTCGGAACGGTGGTGTGGTCTACCTGCATCACGTCTGGACCGGCGGCTACAGGGGCTACCCATCGACTTTCGATGCGATGGTTTCAAATTTACAGTTACGTTAAACGTTTTGGGCAAAAACGAGCAAAAAAAAAAAATCGGCAACCACCGACTCGGAACGCGTCCTTCCGCGAGGGAAAGGGTTCGGTTGCTTTCGTCTGATGGGACAGCAACGTTCGGTGGAAGAGAAGCTGAGAAAATTGTGGCACAAAAAAGCACTCCTGCTGCCGCTTTCAACCAAGCTACCGCACGGCACCCACTGACCGTTGGGAGACTCCTTTCTCCACAAATCGGCATTGGAGCGCCCTTTGCGGCGTTGCATCCGTGAAGAATCGCACCGAAAATGCGGTGGTGGTCCCCGTTAAAGACTCGCCGAACCGCAACGAATGAAATAAAAAAGACTTCTCCGAAGCGGTAGGTAAACGGTGCCGCCGATCAAAATAAATCAAGATGTGCGCCCGTCGTCTGTTCCTTTGGTTCTGATGATGGAGCTCTCTAGTCTAGTGGAGTCTAGACCCGAAAACGGAATACGATCGGCAGCGTTTAGGTGCAAAAGTTTCGAATTTTCGATTGCGTAAAGACCCGACCCGAGGTAAGAATATGGAAGAAAGCCCACGGAAAAAGAACCCGCTAAGGGACCCGGCGCGTGAAAGTGATTTCGTTCCTGCCGCACACAAAGAGACGAACGGGCGCGGGATACGAATTCCTCCAAGCGGCGGCGTGTGGCTGTGTGGAAATTGCATTCGCCAAAAGGGTACGCTTCGAAAAGGGGCATGTCCTGGAGTTTTGGTGCACGTTCGGCGGGGCTACTTTAAGGCAAGAAATCAGGAATGGAAAGGGTTCCCAAAAGCGCACAGGTAAAGGAAAAGGGTTAATCTTTCGCCGAAGGAAGTTTGAGTCTGCAGCAAGGAGCTCCAACAAAAAATAATGCGATCAGCGTGCGTTACGTCACGCGAACCTGAAGCTACGTTGCTTTCCACTGCCTGTGAGAAGCATTGGCGGCAAAGGAAGAAAATTGAGCAGAGATTTTGTTGTATAACGGCTGCTGTTCAATCCATTGCAGTTCCCTGAAGTTATATGCTTCGCTGATTTGTACAATAGTTGCCAACAATTCTAGCAATCCCTCGATCCTGAATGCAAATATTTAGTCAGTATTTGTTGCTTCCTAATAAGAGTACACAAATGGTTGATCATAAGAAGCGCTTTGTATGCGAGTGATCCAAAATCGTAACTAAATTGTAAAATTCGCAACCCACTCCAATGTTGTTGGCGCATGCATTAGTGTTGTGAAAACTCGACGTGTGAAAAGAGCCCATGCGATCCAAATTGATTTCTCACCGATCGCCGATTGCGTCCATAAATAGCCCCCCGGTGTGATCCTCCTAATCGTCAAACATTTGCTTCCTCGTTACCTATTAGCACCTTGCCGCAACCATTTCGCCGTGTTTACCCAAACCTCCACCCAACACTTCCCAGCGGAATTGGGAAAGTAAGGAGAAATAAAGGGAAATGTGTCGCTCGGTCCGGTGCGGCATTAAAAAAAAACCTGGTGGCGTGGTGGTACACACAATTATGCAACCCTCGCGTCCTCCTCCCCCCCCCCCCCCCCTCAAAAAGTAGCCCGGAGGAGCAAATGTCCCACCACGGCATGGTGCTGTTGTCTGTCTGTCTGCTGCTGCTGCTGCTACTTCGTTGGCCTGTCTGTCGCTGTCTGTGTGCTATCTATCTTGCACCAAATTATTTTGAGGCCCGTTTGTTTTTCGGGAGCCTGGTGTGGTGTGTTTGTACCATTTCGCATCACGCAAACGGGCCACACGCGTAAGACGAGCGACTTGTTTCTTCTTCTGTCCGTCGCCGTCTCCCAACAAGCCGCTGCTCACTTTCTCGCGTAGGGCATTACTTTCTCTCTTTCACTGGCAGCTTTGGGACAATGGTCGGGATGCTATTGAGCAACCGAAAGTGTCCAAATATTTTTGTGCATCAACTATTCCTCAATATTTGGTTTTTATGTGGAAAATACTGCTTGAGCTAGATGAATCGATAGCTTGAAAAATTGCTTCATGGATGAAGAATCTCCCACATGATAGTTTCAAACGATGAAGAGTCAAATAAGCTCATCGGACCGACAACGGTGTTGGACGTGTGTTAGGTCAGTTTCTGGTTCCGGTTAGAAGCTCGCCATCCGAGTTAACCGTGCCGTGCCTCTGCGTGTTTGCGTATCCATTCGAATGGGCTTTTTCCCCCATCACTGACTTACAGCATTATTAATGTTAATTTCTCTTGGCTCTGGCTCTTGGTGGATGCTGTGGATGCAAACAAACGAGAAAGAGCCAGCACTAACAGACCCTTTTTCGGTGAGGATGACTTGCGCAAACAGATAAGCACAGAAAGGCAGCATATAGGCAGCAGGGAAAAAGGAAGCTAACGTACAATTTGTGGTTTAATTGCAGCAGCTCCCGAAAAAGGAAGCTCTTTGCTGACCGTTGCTTTGGTCAGAACCTGCTCCATCATCATCCCTATTGCTAGAACGGAATATGGTCTACTGGAACTGGAACTCGATCGTGAACCGCATCGGTTTATTTTTTGTTTAAACAGCACACACAACGGCAGTGGCTCAAATCCGGTGGCATAAGATTTCGAACCTGATCGTGTCGATACGATACGTGCATGAAATCGTCAGGTGCTTGGTGGATGAGATGGGGAAGAGGTAGCCGGATGGTGTTAGCTGGCACGGTTTAACATAGACCTTAATCGGCGCTCTGGCGCTGGCAATGTGCGAGCGAGAGCAGCCGCCGGGGCGGGTATTGTAGACACGCACAAAAGTAGGTCGCCGCCGCCGTCATCGCTATCACCAAAAGCGCGCCGCTGCCAGCACACACAGACACACGCGTGTAGCACGACGGCACGACGACGAGCGATGACGAGACCACCACCATGACCACCGTTTGCCATCTCATTTGTCATTTCGCGCGTTACCTTTTTCCCGATGGATGGATTACCCCCACGGACCGACGACGACGCGCTAAAGCAAGAGACGAACGCGCCACTTTCACTTATTACATGAGCGGCAAGGTGTACGTCACCTTCGCGATGAGGGTTGGGGGAGAGAAGGCGAGGGCTCTGGGTCCGATTTCTTCACGCGGTCAGGTTCATTCTTTGCTGCTGGTGATCCGGTTACATTCCGGACGATCGGGAAGGAAGTAGTGGGTTTGGTAAAGAGAAGAGACGGGGTGGAGAGGATGGTAGAGCTGCTAATGACGGAGCATGATTTGGATGCAATTTTTGCGTATTTGGTATGGAAATTGAAGCGGAATATTATTTTGTCTTTGTTAAATTAATAATTTGAAGAGCAGGCGACGAACTTGGTTTTGCTAAACCCAAAGTTATATTTTTAAGTCAAACAGTCATTTGATATGGCGTTAAATCATTTTAACAACAATGCTTCTCGCAACATACATTAATTTACTGTTAACTAGCAAAAAGAAGCATACTTTCGTGAACAAATAATAATTAAACATCATTTACACTGGTGTACTTCCCTTCATTCGATCATTTTGCTGGACGCCCAATTTTCGGTGCCGAAAGTTTTTGTCAAAAAAAAAAAACCGTTCACCGGGTCAGGTATTACTTCATATAATGTCCACCGTTTCCACCACCGTTTCGCCAAACCTAACCACGATCCGCTTTGGACAGCATGACTTCGAAACCGAAAACGAAAGTGAACCAACCCGAGTGGGACTACCGAGCCAGCGAGCGAGCGAGCGAGTGAGAGAGGAAGAAAGCAACCCCGTCACACATAAAACAACAAACCCTCTCGCGTACGGCCCACCTAAGGAATGGGGGTGGTGATGGTGGTGGTGGTGGCAGTGGTGCTCTTGCGCTCACAGCGGCCACGGACCATGTGCGTTTTCGTCGCGTGAGTGTCACCGGGCCGCGAAACTGGGCCAAGCGAGAGTGAGAGTTTGTGAAGCACCGAAATGCGAAAAAGGGGTAAGGGTAAGAACTCACAGCTCACTCGTTCAACCCCTAAATGCCGGAGCGGTCGCTCACTCGCGCTCTCTCTTCCTCGCGCTTGTGGTTCGGTGTTAGTGGAGCTCGCCGCTGACACACTGTACGTTGAAGGGGTGGAATGCTTTTTGTGGTACCGAAGATGTGACACGTTTTTTTTTTTAAATCTGTTGTTCTTTGGTTCACTTTGTTGTAACCTTTTGTGTTGTGTGCCCTCTGCTCACCGTGAGTCGCGCTCACACGGCTCACGCACTCTCGCGTGTCGCTCTCAGGGGCTGAGCGTGTGCCTCCCTTGAGGGCTCTGTGTGCGCGGGAAAGGGAAAGGACGGTGCGTTCCTTTCTTGCGGCCACTTCGGGAATTTTCGGAACCGTTCGTCGCTTGTTTTGGGTTCTCTCGCTCTCTCCCCCAAAACATCCACATTCTACTTGGGGTTGTACATTGAATAAGGGGGGATGAGGCTAGGGGTTGACTCACTCTCACAATCTGTCTCTGTGTGTGTATGTGTTTGTGAGTAGGCTGAGTGGCATGCAGAAACCGAGAAGAGTACACATAGTACACGGGTAGTATTCTCCGAACACAGCTGCATGGGGGGATGCTTTCAACACACCGAACCGCCGTCCTAAACACACGCACCGCGTGCGCTCGCTCACACCCCCGAGAGAACCCACCGACACGCACCGACACACTCACTCACACAGGCGCACGCACGGTGCAGCCGGGTTTACGAGCGACCGGACAACAAATCGGCACTCTTTTGTGATCGGACGCTCGAGCAGGCGAGTGGTGTGTGCGCGCTTATCCGACCGACGAAAAAAAAAACGGAACGGAACAACTTGAACTTGTAATTATATACAGTGTAGTATATAGCCCCCGGGTGCCCCCATGCTGGCCGTAAGTCGTCATTCTCGCTCGATCGTGCGCGCCTCACGAGCCTTCACCGCGGAGTGCTTCATCGTCGTGGCTCGGGTCACCCACTACCACCACCACCAGCACGGTTGCACCAGTGCCAGCAGCAGCAGCAGCAGCAGCAGCGGTCTCGCCGCGATCTGACTGCAGTCATTTCGCCCGCAACCGGAGCAGTCTGCGCACGAGAGACACACAACGTCCTCCTCCCGGTGTTTGTTACGCGTGTTCGTTTGTTTGTTACTTTTCGGGCTTGTCCGCTTGTGTATTTCGGTTTGCCGGCGCTTTACACTAATTCTCAACTGTCCCGTGACCTGTGTGCTGTTGTGGATTGTGGACGACCGCGGATGTTGAGGTGTTGAGGTCGAAAGCATGATTATCATTCGGTGCAGCCCGCTACAAAACGCAAAGTAAACAGCTCAAACAGTGCTAAACTGTTTTATTAAAAACAACCCCACATAGTTGTAAGATATGGTAGTGTTTCTGGTGTGTGATTAAAATGAGGACGACCCATCGACAATCGATGGTGGTGACAGTGCGCGGGTGATACGAGTGCACGTGTGTATTTCTATCTGGTGTATGTTTGTGAAGAGCAGAAAAAAAGAACGCGAATACGCGAATCGATACACAGCAAACACACATGCAGCTCCGCTGTGCTGCACACACATGCGCAAGGGTGAAGAGGAGCAAATAGAAAAATAAACGGTGTCAGTGAAGGCGAAAATCCGTGACCTACTGTCCTGGAAAAAGGAGAGCGGCACAGCAGCAGAGAGCCCCTCCGTCGCTACACAGCTGGTCGCGCGCGTGTGCGTTTGTGTGTGCATTCGAAAAGGATTAAAACCGAAAGCATTGTGCAGGTCCGCGAGTTTGATTGCTGTAACTGTCCCAGCAGTGTGCGTTTGTGGTCGACGATACTGCTAAACGTTTTGCGCGCATTAAACGTGTGCTATCGTAGTGTTCTGTTTGTGTGCGAAGCGTTGAGACACACGCAATGAGTCCACCCCAGTGGCTCGGTACGAAAAGGACCAACCGATACGTAACCCAACCAAATGGCCCAAAACAGCGACAGATCCTGACCAGTGCGATCGGATAACTTTACAATTCTAAACCTAAAAAAGTACTGAGTGTGTTTTGCCGGGAGGGTTTCTGTGCAGTGATCACAATCATTTGATGATACGGTGACAATCGACTGCCAAACAGTTCACCCAGTGGCCTCAATCGGATTCAAGTAACTCCCGACGGTGTACCGGGAGGATATCGATTGGTACCGAAAGGAACAACAACTTCTCCATGCGCCAAAAGGCGGTGATAGCGTTTGTGTGAGGTGTCCTCCTCCAACTGTGTACAAAATAGGTTGTGCTCCAATTTTTCGGCGTTCTTGCGGCAATCGATGGTGCCCTCACCAACTACTGGTTGTTGCGGTTTAACTTTGCATCCACTTAGTGAAAAAGAAGGCAATCGTGTCCTCAAAACATTCGCGCATCGGTCGGATTTGGTGGTTGGGTTTTCAAGTGTCCGTGAACCGATCGATCTGTGCAATTTAAGCATTAAGTCAGTCTCAGGTTGGTGATGCATATTCTAAATGCGTGTGCATCCTCAGCAGGTACTTCGTCACCAATTTGACTTGAGCGGTGTGTCTATGTGCTTGAAGTTTGCAAAAATTGAAGTTTGAAAACCAAAACCAGCCGGATCAGTGGATTAACGTGAGGATCTTCTTGGGGCGTGTGTGGTGCCCCGTAATTCTGTTTTTAATAATAAGTTCAATCATTAGTGCACCGCACTACGTACAAGGATAACGCTCATTGGGGCAACAACAAATTGTGATTAGAGTTAGAATTTCCATGCCGTCCGGTGTCGTTTTCATTAGCAATATTATTTTCTTCAACTTATTACAGAAAAATATACTTGCACGTTACAAACGTGCTCGAGCGTGCCTACGTGTGTAAGAGTGTGTAATAGTGTGCGGTCGTGCGCAAGTGTGTGTATGTGTGTTTGTGTATTATTTTGATCCCCGCCCCCCAAAAGTCGATGTTTTAAAGTCGTATACAAAGGGGGTCGCAAACACCCTCTGAATCAGTGATCTTTCGTGGGGGAAGAAGAAGTTAAGGTCCTTGTAAAACAAGGCGAATCAGTTCTGTGAGTGTGCGTGCTGCGTGACGTAAAGCAAAGCCGCCTGTAAACGAAAATTGAGTGTGATTTTATTTACCTGCAATACCCTGTAAAGTAAAGATTGCATTTTACAAAAGTTACACAAAGATTGGATAGTTTACTATCCTAAAGTTAAGCATTAAAAAAACAACAACAACAACAAAACCCTCCAGCCTGGCTACAGAGACTGGGCCAACTGTTCGTGTTGATACACGAGACTAATTTCAAAAGTGTACGTCAGTGTGACCGTTTGACCTCTCCGTGCGCGTGAAACACAAAGCGGGGAAAGATGTTACTGGACATGGATCAGCAGCATTCGACCGTGTTTATGTCGCTGAATATGTCGCAGTACTCGATGCTGAGCGAGTCCGGCAGCCCACCGCCCGGCGGTGGCGGTGGAGCCGGCGGCAACACGCAGCTCCTGTCGTTGGCGGCGGCCGCCTCGGCCGCTAACTCGACCGGCCAGAACACCGGTATGCCACCGCCCCAATACACCGGGGGTGGTGGCGGCGGCGGCGGTGGAGGGGGTGGTACCGCGGGCGGTTATCCCGGTGCCACCGGGCTGCTGTTGGGCTCCAGCAACAACAACAACAACAACAGCACCAGCAACAACAATCTTCCGTCCCATCACAACAACAACAACAATGGCGCTGGCAGCAATGGCGGCCACGGCCACCATCATCATCATCACAGCCAGCAGCAGCAGCAGCAGCACCCCGGCAGCCAGCAGCAGCAGCATCTGGGCGGTGCTGGTGGAGGCGGCGGCAACGGGCAGTCGCATTCGCAATCGAACGGTGCATCCGGCGGCTACGGTGCACTATACGGCGGCTTCCACGAAAGCGCGGCCGCACCCCCGTCCGCCTACTCAATGTTTTCCCACGTTCCCACAGGCGGCGGTGGCGGTGTTGGCGGGACCACCGGTGGCGGTCCGTACCATCACGGTGGCAGTGATGGGGGCATCGGCGGCAACAGCAACAGTAGCAGCGGCGGCGGCGGCGGCGGCGGAGGCAGCCAAGCGGCCGGCGGCCAAACGGCGGGCGGCGGCGGCTCTTCCTCGGCAGCGGCGGCAGCAGCGGCAGCCTATCTGGCGATACCGGCCTCAGGTACTAGCGGTGGTAGTTGTAGTAGTGGCGGGGGCGCGTCCGGCGGCAGCCTCATTGAGCACCAAACCGCACTCAATAGTCTGAGCGTCGTGTCCGCCATCCAATGCGATCAAACTGATTTGAAATATTTCATTGAAGAGCTGTGCCCGGTGTGCGGCGACAAGGTGTCCGGCTACCACTACGGGCTGCTAACGTGCGAATCGTGCAAGGGCTTCTTCAAGCGCACCGTCCAGAACAAGAAGGTCTACACGTGCGTCGCCGAGCGCCAGTGCCACATCGACAAGACGCAGCGGAAGCGCTGCCCGTACTGCCGCTTCCAGAAGTGTCTCGAGGTCGGCATGAAGCTGGAAGGTAGGTTCAATTGTGATTTCCTTCTTTTGCCTTTTGTTGCAGAGTTTTTTCCATTACTTTTCATTTCATTCGCAGCAATCATGCTTTCCATATTTCATCCCTTCCTTGCAAATGTTTAGGATATCCTTTTTGCAATTGAACGTATACTTTACAATTTTAAGTTCTAACATCCAAGGATTTAGCTATTCCCAAGATCACATGCCACTTCAGAATATCTAATGTCTGTTAACTCCTCTCTGGTTGGGTTCCGCTGTTCCACGCATGATTGAAATTCCATAGGAGTAGAAAGTATAAGTAGATCCTGAAGTAAAATCCCTTGGAGATGTACTCCAACTCAAAGAATCTCATGCAACACACTGTTGGTTTCAATGTGTGGAGTGTCTCTTGTAGATCCTAGATAGCTCTGTAACAAAACCGGAATATCTCTGTCCACACAATAACAACAGCCTCGACGTGGTCCCCAACAGCTTTGAGTGCTGTAAACCACGATAGGTGTGTAACTAGAATGCAATATACAAACATAGCATTATTTGGGTCTGTTTCGTTCCGTAGAATAACCCAGCAACTCCGGGTGCGTCGTAATTCGAATGATCGAGAAATAGCAAACCGGCTATCCGACTGCAACGAAACCCGACCGATACATAACGCTTTGACCGCGCATGCACATCAGGTCAGAATTGCCAAAGCGGCGGTGTTAGGGTCTAGAAGAGCAATAACAAAAAAGGGAGAAATTTTCTATTTCACTACCTTGGTGAGAATTCCAGTTGATTGAACAGCGTAAGGTTTATTGAAGTTCGGCAAACGAAGTTCAAACACGAAATATGGCTTCTATAATTGAGGACAGTTTCAAACGTTTACCTATGAATCCTTTTTTTTTTTGAGAATCGAAAATTTTACCCTGATTGGCCACTTTTGGAAGAAAGATATTGCTTCGTTTCGCTCAGGTAACAACAAAAAAACCGCTCTAACTAAATGTGTCCCATCAATTTGAGCTTGAGGTTGTAAAACGTGCTAACGGGACTGATTTCTGAGTTTGCCTAGCAATGACGCTAAAGAGTTATGACAGAGTCTTCGGGAGTTTGCTCGAAAGCCTGAACACCTGATCCGATATTCCCATGCCCCCGTGGGGTTATGATCGTATCTCCGATCGGCTATCGATATTTCCAAACCTCAGCACAACAGCAAGAGAGATATGCAAAGCGAAAAAAACCTTTTGGACCTATTCCGAGACGATACGGTGACGTGGTTGGGTCAGGTAAGGCCCGCTTGAAGAAGGGAACCACAATCAGCCTTACCCCACACAAACACACACATACACGTGAGCGATCGCACGCTGAATTGTGGTTCCCTTTTCGGTGGCCTACCTGTGCGATGGCCCCGACTCGTCGATGTCGGGGTGCGTAAAGCGTGATTGCCGAAATCGAAAGTGAAATTTCGGCAAGTTCCCCGCGGGCGTGCGCGCACCCTCCGCCACCGGTTGCGCGGTGGTGGCGGCGGTGCAGAAAAACGGGGGCAAGGGTGAATTACAGACCCCCAGACAGCTGGACATAGACACAAAGAGCCATGATGAGCATGTGAGATGGCGGGTGCGTAAAGAGTGCGTACGATCGGTAGGCCCGGATCGCCCTTCCTCACTCGCGCAGGTGCTTTGAGCCAAAACCAAAACCGGGCTCGGAGAAAGGGAATGAAGGGGGGGGGGGGTTGGGGGTCGCTTAACAAGATGTGATTTGTGATAGTTTACGTAGGAATCGTAGGGGTGGTGGGTTGAATTTTTTGATGAACAGGTTTGTGGCGTAATAATATGGATCGCGCGCGCATGCTGAGCGGAGCAGAGGGTGAGCGACGACGGGCGCGCTTTTTGGGGCTTGCTTGCTTTTGTGTCGACCCCGTTATTAGGGGTAGGCCCACCTCGTCCGAAGGTAAGGAAGAGGAAGAGAAAGGTGCCACTGGGAGTGGGGTGGAACTTAACTTTTGAGGCTGGTTTTTGTCATCCGTTGTCACCGTGTTGGACGATTGTTGTTGTGCAGTTTACTTGAGCTATTGCTCTCTCTCTCTCTCTCTCTCTCTCTCTCTCTATCCCTCTATATCTCTCTCTCTCTATCTCTCTCTCTATCTCTCTTCTCTCTATAATTTCAACACCTTCTTGGGGAGTTTTTTTTCCTTTTCCCTTTCCTTAACTCCTCCAAAACGATGCTATTATCTCTTTCCTTTGCTTGGTTCTTCATGCGTGAGGCGATTCCGTGTGTTTCACTTTGTTTTCTTACGCTACCCAGGAGCTCTGTTGGCTTCATTCAACTCACCCTGCTGTTACACCATACGTGAGTCTCAGTTTTTTTTTGGGGCCACTATATTATCGTTTCTTTTGGACAGTATGTCAGTGTTTCGATCAAGCTGTTTCAATCTGCACGGGGGTTTTAATCGTTTAATATTCCAGCTTCGAGGTGTAGCGGGGTGGGATTTTTGGTGGTAAGCTGCGTTTGTTTTTGGTTGTACGGCTTTGGCAAAGACTACTGGCAGGCCGATTCTTACATTGCACGAACAGGTTTACTGGTTGCATAAGAGTGAGAGAGCCCGTCCTAAGGAGTCAATGAGTGTCACATTCACAAAATTGCATGTGTGAAATTCCCCTATTTTAACGCTCCGTTTCTACTTTCGAGCTAAAAACATGCCGCAGAAACCTTCTTTTGTTGGTGCGAAATTCCCATCTTTTCTTTCTCTCAATTCCCTTGACGACTCTACCGCAAACAAACAGCAAAAAACCTCTTTCTTCACTCTCGAGTTTTAAAGAACAATTCCCCATACGCCTTGTGCCGCCCAAACTCGCCCAGAAGGGCACGTTCGCCGTTGTCGAATCGAGCCGATTGGATGCAATTATGGTAATTGTGTGCGAAGCCTTATTGGGGTCATAATCTTGGGTACGGGTGGAGGTGAAGGGAGACCGCGCGTGTGTACCAAAAGGGCAGTAGAACGCAGGCCAAGCACAAGTGTCGCCGTCTCCAAGGCGGAGAGTGGTTGGAAAGGATACGCTGCAAATCGTTCGACTTTTGTGGCAAACGAACCAATCGGGTGGAGAAGCTTCGTCTCGCCGTTGGTCGCAATTCAAAACTCAGCTACAGATGCGGGTTTTTGGTTCGCAAATAAGGATTTTGCTGATGTGTTCACGTCTTGTTTTACATTTTATTTGATTGCTCTTCCGAGCGGGTTGATAAAATATTCCTCTCTAAATTTCTTATCTGGTTCAACTTGTCCCTTTTGACTTTAACGCGTGAGGAGACAAATTTTATTTCACACTCTAAAGATTTCCTTCATAACAACTATTTGCTTTCGAAACATTTACGTCATTCAAGTCAAGTGAAAAGAATAGAACAAAAACACATTGAAGCACCAGCTCTCAAACCAGAACTCTCTCCAACAAGTAGTGGCAGCGTATGCAAATTTCTTCCTTCCTGCTGCAAGAACCTTCCTTCGGCCTTCCCATTTTACAGCACCCGAGGATCACGGGCGGTATTCTTCACCACCGTGTTTTCTGCTTTATGATGCTATGCGCCACGGAATGCACCGTCGTCGTTTTTTTCAGCTCATTTTTTTCGATTTTTCCCATCCCCAATTTACACACGCAGTGGAGAAAAATTTCAATATACACACAGGAACGCTCGGAGTCCTCCGCTGCTCGGTTTCTTTCATCGATTAAATATCTATGTGTGTGTGTGTGTGTAAGTGCTCCGAACACTTTATGCGTGTGTGTGTGTGGTGTTTGTGGCTGGCTCGCTTGAGTTTGATTGTCCGAGGATGCAGCGGATGCAATGCCGCGCGCGCACCACTTGTGGTGCATCCACGGCACGCGACCTACCCCAAACCGGACCGGGTTGTGTTGTCCTGCCCGCAAGGGATCCCACCGAACCCTTGCGGGGCGCTTCTGCTTTCGGGCAATTCATGTATTCATCATGCTTGCCGTTTCTGTGCGCTTGACGCTATGGCCGCTAATGACCTAGTTTTACGCGGCCCGTTCGCTCTCCCTTTCTCGCGCGCACGAATGATATCATTGGTGGCGCGATCGTGATGCTCATGGCGGCACCATTCTTTTCCACGAGAGATATATATATGTCTTTGTGTGTGTGTCACTTATGTGTGGCGCGATGGAGGCATTTTCAGTTTCTGTGGTCTGGTCTGTGTTCTTGTTTCTTTTAGGGTTCTCTCCCCTAAGTGTGCGCCAGCGAATGATTTTTATCTTTGTATCGTTTATTGTTTTCGTTCTGTTTCTCGTTCGGGGGTTTCCTTGTTCTCCTGCTAGCTGTGTTGAAAATATTTAACACTATAAAAGGAAGCGCTTGCATATTGCTGACCGAGTTATATTGATACGATTTCACGGCTTCATCTGGCAGCACAATATTATAAGAATAAGAATTTCATCTAGCAGTAATGTTCCGGGAATGTTCGTAATTGAAAATTTAAAATGAAATCATTACATTTTCCATTCTGCTTGAAAACTCTTCTTCATTTCGTTGTGTGGCATGAAGCATGAGGTCATGTTTCTGATTTAGCACCAACAATATGGCTTTTAAAGGCACGAAGGAGATCTTTTTAGTATTGAAATATTCATTGCAATTCTTTTCTAAACAGTTGTTTGGTATAATACTTATGCAAACCTCAAACTCCTTAGAAATCATCGATCCCTCATGCAAGCGCTTACTCGCATTGCATAGTTTGCCATTTTGTGCTGCAAGCGTGACGCAAGCAGTGAGTTTCTATAAATCACCGTCTCAAGGTTATGCCCATTTTCCCCAAACCATTACAATGAACGACTCTCTAGTAGCTTGTTTGTTCATTGCAACTTCCTAATTGTAGAACAATGTTTGCACAAACACACACACACACATCCACTCACACATAACTTCTCATCTTGCTCGCGCCGGCAAACAACGCGCCGGTTAATAAATCCCCAAAGCAATGTGAATTCCTTTCCCTTTGTGGCTAATTCATCATTCGGATTTTATGTCTGAGCAAAGAAAAAACTTTTCGCCCCCTACGCGGCGAGTCCTTCGGCGAGTCGTTCGCGAGAAGCGTAAGCATTTTATTAGCCGGTTGGAAGAGCAAAAGTTTCCTTTCATCCTTGGTCCGATTACCACCCACCCCCAAATCATCACTCCCCCCCCTTCGAGCACTGAAAGTAGTCCAAGGTCATGGTGAACGCGCAGCAACGCGAAAGACGAACGGAATCCTTTATTTAGGGACGTCGTTTGCACATTTCTGGCACATGAATACACACACAGCAGCACACGTTAAGCACTCTGCATTTCTTGCACTTTATTCGGCCATTGTGTCGTCCGAGAGTCTGGCGGAAATGATGGTGCGTATCTTGGTGCCCGCTTTACCCCATTTTCCTTGTCTGGGGCAATTTAGGCGGGGGGGGAGCAGCAAACATTATCGATCTGCTGCACGGCGGCATGGCAGCCATGGTTCGTTCCGTGTGTTTGGTTGATTGTAATTTTTCACCTCTTCCTGTTTGTGCACACAACCACCGGGAACCAAAAAAACAGAAAAGGATTAAACGTCGTTCCACGGCAAAAACCCGAATCCCCGAACTGCTTTAGATTCCTTATCCTTTTCTTGACCTTGAATATTCCGGCATGGCAATTTGCTCGACCCACACACACACATTCACACAGCTACATTTGCTGCTGCGACCCGGTTTTTCTTTCGCCTTAGTTTAAGGTGGAAATGCGGAGAGGATGGTGGGTTGGTTTTTGCGAACATTTTTCGAGGGCAATCGTTTGTTGCATCGTTTATCGATTTTTTCCAACTCTTGGACGCACACAGACACACACACACATCAACACCGACATGGTCGGTGGACGGTGCACGCGCGTCCCAAGCATATCTGTGTGTCGATCAGAGTGTGTGTTTGTCCTTCTTCTTTTCTTGTTTTATCCTCCCAAACAATGAGGGATTTTGTAAAGGGTTGCTTCAAATGCCGCGTGTTCTTTATCCCTCTCTCTCTCTCTCTCTCTCTCTCTCTCTTTCTCTCTCTTTCTCTCTCTCCGTTTCTCTTTGACTATCTCCCTTCTCTGTTTCCCAGGCGGAAGTGCAATTCGCTTGCTCTGTGATTGCTGCCCCAGTTTACTGCTTGTTTCGCGCAGTAGGAAGGATAGGGTTTTGGGGACGAACCGGATTCGGTGCCGGTGAGCTCCCGGTGGCTTTGTGAAAAATTATGACCGTTAAACAGAACAAACTGGCGGATTGTTATGGTCGAGGAACGCGCGAAGGCGCAGAGTAGGGGGTAATGATTTGTGTTTTTCCTGTTGTTGTCGGTGTGTATGATGGTAATGGCTCTTTTTCCGCGCGCGGGTGTTTTTGGATCTTCCTTCTTGCTTTCATAGCGAGAAAACATTCTCTCAGAAGGAGCTCAATGCTTCTCTTTTTTGTGTTGGTTGTGAAAATCATATTCCTTTTGCGCTTTCCATTCAGATTTGCTTTCAAAGGTTCCAATTCACCAACTCTCTAAGCAGCAGTGCGCAATATCACAGGCGGGAGTGAGGCGGAATGTGTTTGTGCTCTCTAATGTGAGCCATCTAATCGATTCCGGAAAATCTCGCCCGACCGGAAGACGGTGAAAGGCGCCTCCGACATCCGATGGCGCCTTCCGACGTCGATTGGTGTGCGTTTTTTTTTTGTTTTTGCGCGCGCGAGCACAGTCGCAGGACGCACAGTATCTAGCCCAAGGTCAGCTGACAGTCGGAGAGGAGGAAAAACTTACAAACGTTGTTTTTCTACTGCTGTCTTGCTCGTTATCTTTGGGTGAAGCGGGTTTTATGTTTTCGAGAAGGGTGTGGGACCCAGACTATGTTAACCACGAAAAGTTATGCGGACAGGTGCGGAAGAGGGGAGAGATAACACACACTAAACGACGCAGAAAATTCAACGCCAGACGTGAATTAGAGGAAAAACGTTTCGGTGAAAAAAGCACAGACGATGACGGCGCTTTCGGTGTGTTGGCGACGTAGTTTTCCTTTTTTTGGGGGGTTGATGTGTGTTTTATAGTGGCGAAGAAAGAGCATAATGTGTTTACTTTCTAGATTTGGGCGTGTGTGTCGTGTGTGATATCCTTGACAAGATTTCGGAAAATTAAAATGAACTGTAGTGGAGGTGTTTGATTTTAATGGCTTTTTAGATCTCTCAGGGCGATTTGAGTTTTATAACCATCGTTTTACAATGTTTGAACTTCGATTAACTCAATGGATCATTGTTCCACCACTTGTGGGAATAACTTGAACTTGGAATGAAGATGTAAGGGTAATGTAGACACACGGTAAATGATGTTGTATACCCAACAAAATGCTTTCTCAGCTTAACACTGTATCAGCTGTGCAATACTGTGAAATCTATGGAGGCTATTATGAGCTCAAGTGAGCTTCGTGTTCTTTAGCGTCCATTTAAGAACGCATAGCGATCTTCAATGTCACATGCAATTAACTCCAGAACACGCTCACGGATCCGTTCTGGCTGGTTGATAGATGCAAACCACACTAAAGTGAAGTATTTCAAAAGTTCATTCATAAAATTCCAAGCAAAATTCTTAATTTTCCATCCCGCCTTAAAACTTCATCTTTTGCTGTGCGTGTGTTTGAAGTGTTTTCCTTGTAGGATCGGACCAACCACAGAAATAGATCGGTATCGCTTGCCAAAACCCGACTCGCACTCGACACGTTTGGCCCAAAAAAAAAAAAACTCCTCCCTCCCCCAGCACCGTTTCCAATGCTCCCAACCGCCCCAACCGTCTATAATTCGTTCTCATTCTCACACCCTGTGTGTGTCGCCGCTGCTGCTGTGTGTGTTTGTTGATCAGAAAATGCATCAGAATGCATTACACGAGGGGAGCGCTGTGAGAAAGAGTGCTCGTTCGTTCTTGAAGAGAACCTTTTTTTTGGCAACACTACAAAGGATATCTCAAGATTCGTGAGTTCCCCGATGCCCCACTCACGTTGTGTGTATGTGTGTGTGTGGGTTTTGTGTCGGTACATTGTGGAGCTAGGTGTGTGAGTGACCTAGATTTGCATCCTGACGGCGGCGTGTTCCACCCTCGCAAACGAGCGGAGGGAGGGTGCTGGTGCCTGTCCCCGACCATCCACAACAGTTCTAGTGCTCTTGGGCCGCGATTGGGGCAGATTTTGTGTTGGTTCGTTTTATTCTCACTGAACTCGTTTTCAACGAGAGAGAGCGAGCGAGAGAGACAGGGATTGAAGAAGAATTTTGTGTCGAATGGAGCGCATTATTAAAATCGGTCATAAAAACGGGGGCGGAAAGGACAAAAGGAAGGGTTGATATTTTTATATTATTTATCTCTCTATCTCTCCCTCACTCACACACGAAGGCAGGGCTGCTCAAACGCAGCGAAACGGTTCTGCAGTGGAAAAATCTGCACTAAACACGTTGTTGGGTCCATTTAGACGGCGCATTAAAAAAAAAACGCAACAGGTTCATGCCATGTGCTCCACAATGCCCACCTCACCACTGCAATAATGCACCACTTTTTTGAACGGGATTTTTTTTTCAGGAGGGAGCGTCTCTGTGCGTGGGGGGCTGCGCTTTGTTGTGTGCATGTGCGCGGGAAAGAATTTTAATTGCCTTTTCATCAAATTCATCACGTGACAACGCGGCCACACCGGCCCCGTCAAGAAGGTGTCTGTGTTCGTGTCCAGCTGACATCGCGTTGTCGCTCTTTTTTTGGTGCCACACGCGGAACGCTTCAACCCGGGCGCGAAAACGAAACCGAAAGCTCGTAAAGGGGGCGCCCAGTGCCTGGTTTGAACGAGCGGCGGTGGTAGTGGCGTGGTGGTAGTGTTATACTAATATTTTACCCGCTTTTAAAAACAACACTTCTGTTCGTGGTGCATATATATATTGTCATGCCAGTCACGGGGGCCGGTTTGGCGATTGCCGTTATGCAGTGTGACATAACACACCACACCCTTGCCCCAGGCCTTCTTCAGCCCTTTCTGCTGCTCAAGCCATTTGGTGTCCAAAAAATCCAAAAAATGAGGCAAAAAAAGTGACGGACGGCCAACCGACTCGTAAAACGCTGTCTACAGGGCATCCACGCCGCACTTAAATAAAGCAAACAAACGCACCAAAGGTGGATGGAGTTTAAAAATGACAACAGCGTAGCGTGCGTGGCTACCCTACCTTACCGAAAAAAAAAAAAATAAAAAAATAAAAACGACCACGTAAAAATGCCCCGGAACCACCACAAAACAATCCATTGTTCATGACAAAAAAGAGAAGAAAAAAAAATTTGAATCACAACGGTAAGAAAATATCAATGAAGCAAAACACAGTAACGGTGCAAGCATGTTGTGCCGCCGCCGTCAAGGGAGGCGGTAAACACACACACACACACACACACACATACGCGAAGGGCGACAATATGCGCATGACGTTCGATGCATCGCGTAGGAGCCGCTTGCGCGCGCGCGTACTCGCTCGCTCGCGCCATCGTTTGCGCTACCAAACACACACACACACACAAGACACACTTTCGATTTCATTGCAATCGGGGCACCGGGGCGCGACATTCGCTTGGTTGGCAGGGGTAGGGAATGAGAAGGAGGTACTGTGAGGGGAAGGGTCGAGCAAGTAGCACAAATGCCGCGTGGGATTGATATTGTTGTGGATTGTGTGTGAGGTTTTTTCTTCTGTTTGTTTGTTTGTTTGTTTGTTTTGTCGGCGTTTGTTGTCTTTTGCAGCGTTTGAGATTTGTTTGTTTTGTGTTTTCTTTTTAAATTTATTAAACAGTTAATCTGTTGAGGGCAAGCCATCGAGAATGATGCTCATTCATTACTTAATACTAGTACACAATTTTGGTTTTTGTACCATTTTTGAGGTATTTAAAAGAACCTACTAAGAAAGTAATTATTTTTTAAATAATTAATTATTTAAATACTCACATTCGCATTCAAAGCCGTTTTTTTATTACAAATTGCTCGGAGTAATTGAAACTCGCATTGGTTTAATCGCCTCCGCTCGTTAGCAGCAGTAATACTCGCCGATCGGCACATAATCACGCTCTGTTTGACGATTCCGAAGAGGAGGATGCCGCAAAAACTGGGTCATGTATTTTAATCCCCATCTCCTTTTTTTTTAATTAGGCAATGACGTTATGACGCCATCCCCCAAATGTGAGATGTGCCGAAAAAGTGGGATTCACTTTCTCACAGCTGGCTCACTCGATGTGTTGCCAGATGGAGCTCTCACACTGTTCGAGAGTTTGCTCAAAAGTATTCCAACGGATAAAACAAAACAAAAAACGCATTTCCTTTGTGGTAAATTGCCTCTCTTTTTTCGGTGGATGCATTTCATCATCCGCATCATCATCCGTATCATTGAAGGTGGTGTGTGAGCAATTACTCGCACCGCGCGAGGAGCCGCCGTGCGTGATGAAATCACTCACCCTCCACCGATCCGACCCGATGAGGTAATTCTCATTTCGCTCTCACTCTCGATCAACGGCGGTTGTGTTGTGGAGGGTCTGTGTGTGTGTGTGCGTTTTTTATCTAATAGTTTGACGCGGTCGTTGTAGGAGTAGCGGGCGAGGAGTAGAGAGGTACACACTGTTTCCTCACTTTCCTCATGGAAGTGCAACAGAACCGGTTGCTTTGAAGCGAACGGCGCGCGCGGTGCTTGGCGCGGTGCTGGTGAATGGAACGCGCGAGGCCCACCGTGGCACGTGATGAGAGAAAGAGAGAGGAGGGGGGGGGGGGAGGTAGGATTGAAAGAAGCGTATGAACAGGGGGTTGCTTTACCCCGGTTTGGGGAGGGTTCGGGCCGGGAGGAAACCTCCTAAAAAAGCTCACACACTCGCAAGCGAAGCGTAAAGCGTGCTTCAAAGCGGATTGTACGTGTGTGTGTGTGTGCTCACTGCTCGCCGTATTTCGCTTTCAAAGTTATGCATTGATTAATCGTGACGGCGCGCAAGTAGGTCATGCGAGAGCGAGATGCAATGTTGCGCTCATTCTCGCTCTCACTCGGTCTCGTTCGCTCTCCTCGTTTTGCTCAACACCCCGTGAAAGACCCCTACCACCGTGGCACGATTGGTGAGCGAGCGGAAGGAACAAGCGAGAGAAGCGAGAGATGCAACTCTCCCCCTCCCCCTCATACATCCTCCCCTCGCTTGCTCGTTCCAACACGTTCTCACTGCAACAGCGCCCGCTCGTCATCCATTCCACCCCCCCCTCACAGCAATGGGGTGGAATATTCTCCATGACAACATCTTCGACGGGGGCTGAAGAGAGGGTGACGGGAGGGAGGTTTTGGGCCGGGTGGTGAAGAATCGCAAAAAAAAAAAACAGATACAAATGAGAGAAAAACTGTACGCCAGAAGTGCAACAACAAAAAAACTCACCACCGAAACGGAACCGGGTGGGGTGGCCCATACACACACACACACACCTACAGTCGACGGGGTGTGAAGTTCACTATCGGGGGAGGAGGGAGTTCGGTGTGCATGGCATGGTTTTTTCCCTCTTCTCTTCATTGCAACTCCAACGCAGGCATGATTTTAAAGACATTTTTGTTGCTGTTGGTGTTGTTGTTGTTGTTGCGAATTGTGTTCAGTTCTTTGCAATGATCTGAGCGGTGTAATATTTTCTGTTGTTTGGGTTGGAAGGCGGCTGAGGTGCCCGTGTTACTCTGTTCGTTGATTTGTGTCGTTTTACAAAGTATATTACGTCAAATTTGAATGGATTCTGTTTTGGATTGCTGCTATTCCACTGGTTATTTGATGGAAAGATACCATTTAGGATGTAGCAGCAGGCAGTGGCGTATTTAACGGTAAGCAAAGTAAGCAATTGCGGGGGGCCCCGTCAATGAGGGGCCCCGCAATATTTAGTACATAATCCATAACAGTTGATAGAATATGGTACTGTATTAGCAAGGAGGGCCCCGTGGGTTATGGACGTTGGGGCCCCGCGCTAGACGAAGCACCATAAGAACCCCCCCCCCGGTGGCAACAAAGTTTAAGTTAAAATGTTACATAATCAAAGACGGATGCCGAGTACCCCCGGTAATAATGTACAAAGGGGCCTCAACAACTCTTACTGCTTAGGGCCCCCGAGACTGTAAACCCGCTACTGGCAGCAGGACATTTTCGAAATGGCAATGCCACTGACTCTCTTCAGTAAATTGAAACCAAATGTAAGAGATGATTTAAAATGTTATTCCACATCACTCTGATATTTTATTTCCATCATAATGATTTTTAATTTCTTTACCATGATTTTCAACACTTCAAAGGTGTTGTTGCCATCGTTTATTTTCACAGGGATTTGAAGACGGGTCTCATAACCCATTGATAGTTGATGTGTTGAAAATTATGCGGAAGAAATTAAGTATTACAGGGTTTTCCAAGTCACTTCCGAATCTGCACATAATTATTCACCGAACCCAAGATGCTTTTCAACAGCTGTCAAATAGTGTATTCCAAATGAAATTTCAGTTTCAAAACGTGAATTTCAACACACAACAATGAACTGTCAAACTCAATCCCGTTTGAGCCGTGTTGAAAATCATGCTGAAAAAAATAAAAATTATTGTGATGAAAATGAAATATCAGATTGATGTGGATTAGCATGTTGAACGCGGTGAATAACAAAGTTTTCATTTGAAACTGACTTGGAAAACCCTGTATTATGATGAAAATGTAATATCTGAGTGATGGGGAATACAGGATTTTCCGCGTCAATGTCCAATGTCTACAACATGTTTAATTGATTGCGAGATGTTTTTCAACAGCTGTCAAATGTTGTATTTGCATCACAATAATGTTTCAGTTCTTGCACAAGATTTTCAACGCGTCTCAGCCTAGACTGAGTTTGACAGTTCTTTGTAGTGTGTTGAAAATCATGTGCATGAACTGAAATTTTACTAGGCTGCAAATACACCCTTTGACAGCTGTTGAAAAACATCCAAAAGATGGTAAATACTAATGTGCACATTCGAAAGTGACTTGGAAAATCCTTTAGCTTCTTGAACGTGGTGGAAAACAGTGTTTACATTCGAAAGTATCTTGTAAAACCCTGCAAAGTGATGATTTATTGGTGATGATAATACGCTCCAAATTTACCTCCCAGTAGTGTAAAAGAGTTTTTCGACAACAATATTCCTACTACTCTTCATTCCAACTCGGCAGCTTTGCAAAAAAAACTGAAGTTTGGCACAAAACTGGGATGACCTGCTGTACCATTCCCCCGGCCCTGTTTGACACGCCACTAACGCACTTGCCAGCATGTCAATCAGCCTCAGCATGTCCTACCAACTGTGCAAGGTGTGCAAGGATCGAAAGCTAGTGCTGGCTACTCCAATCCAAGTCCACTGCGAAGTTATGGACAGATTGATTGAGCAAATTGACTTCATATTTCGCGCTCCAAAATCGATGCGATTGGTGTAGCGCGAGCTCACTTGACTTTGCTTTGCCCGCGTGCGCGTTACTTTGTTATTGTTGCTAGTTGAAGGGCAGACAGCAGCGGCAACATCGATGGATCAAACGAAGTGGCAGAATGGGCCCTCGCGACTATGTTGTGTCTAAACTTGCAAAAACATGCTGCACTAGAGGCGTTTAGAATATTTTACACCACTTCCCACTGCAGTGCCAGTACCGCACGGGGCCTCCGCGCGATCGAAGAATCGAAACTTAAAGTGCGTTTTTCTAATTGCGCGTGCCCCTACTGTCGATGTGTGCAGAAGCTCCCCCCTCCTCGTGAAGACGCTGTTGCATTGCTACCGCAGCAATAACTCATACCCCCCTGTGCTCCACCTCCCAGCCCAAGAACTGGCGGCGCCCTCTGCACAGTTTGTCGGCTCAGCCTGCAACCACAGCGTCTCCCAAAAGCTTCCATCTGAGTTTGCCAACCCAAACCACCCACCCAAGGAAGGAAATGAAACTTATGCTTTCCTGCACCAATCCTCCTTCCCTTCCTTTTTCCTTTCCCAAAACCTCTTTGGGTCGATTGTGTTGCGGTTGTTTGGCCGCGTTCTGCCTTCGCCCGCTACTGTGCTAATGCAACGCTGCACCTCGTACCGTACACTACCGTCCGCTTCCTTCCACTCTCTCTCTCTACACCGGGATGGCGGGGGGTTTTGGTTCCGTTTGACACGTGTGTGTGCGTGTGTGTGCGAGGTGCGTGAGGGGTTTCTTTTATTTCACTGTGCTGCTTGTGTTTGCTGAAACCGGACCAAAGTAATGGATGTCTGCGCGTGTGTTTGTGCGCACCAAATTTGCCCAATCCGATACCGCTTTGGAAAAACCGCATCGGTGCAGCGTGCAATTGCAAAACGATTATTGTTGCTGCTGTTGTTGTGAGTGTACTTGGCATGTCGAGAAGAAGCGGTATGCCGAGGTTGTTTTGTTCGCTCTGTTGTGTTTTCTGATCGGAAACGCGTGGTGTGCAATCGGGGCGTAATAAAGGCGGCGAGGGTGAGTAGCAGGTGGGCAAACGAAATGCGTTATTAATGATGAAAGCAGTGCGAACTGCACGAACGATCGTTCTAGAAGCGAGAGTGAAACCTTTTGACCGCACAGGTGCAATGAGTTTTTCTATAAAAGTAAATCGCCACCCAGACCCCTACAACCCTACTCCTTCTCAAAAAGGAGCCTGGAATCGAATAATAAAAAAGATATTCAAAACTATCAGCCTATGGATCATCAACGAGATGATGTCTGCTGCCACAACACAGCTGACAACAAAACAAAATGCCAAATTTGTAGCCAAAACGGTGGCGCTTTACTGCGCTCCTAATTATGGACTGTCTTGTCTCGCAGCAAACATGACAAACACACCACCCCCCCTTTGGCAATGTCAAATGCCTCTACCATAAAAGCCAGGGAAATCTGTCCGCTCAACGGATCTTAATCGAACAGCAATTAAAACAAAACGAACGCCGATCCCAATCGCACCCACCGCGAAACAATCGAACGCGTGCCTCCCATGTTGCCAATTTTCTCCATCTTCTAAAAAAAGAGACCTAAAAGAGGCCCAGATCGCGCCCAGATGATCGGGAAAACAAGTGGCAAAAACAAATGCGCCCTGTCATGAGCGGGCGACAGCAGATCGGTGACACGATCGCTGCACCACAGCCCCGTGCACCGTGCAGAATCTGGAATGTCAATCCGGTCTTTTAAAGAGGAGGGAGGGCAAAATCGAATCTTCGTAAGCGGCCCAATGCAGTCCAATGCACGGTGCAATGCAGCGGCGGAGTCGTTTTGAGAAATCCAGCCGCCGAGTTTGTTTTTTTTTGCCGCGCGATCGTGTTCTTGTTTCGTGGCCGGGGCCGGGTGCAAACAAAAAAGGAGCCATTTCGGTGTGCGCCTCAGCTCTCAGCGTGTCGGCTAGTCCTACTGTGGCCTATTCTGCTGCCAACCCCCCCCCCCTGCTTAAGTGAGCTTCCTTCTATTTGGTACCGGGTTTTTTTTTTACTTCTAATGCATCCGGATTGGCGCTGTGCAACGTCTGTGTGTTTGCGAGCTGCTGCGGTGCAACACGTTGCAATTGTGCAATTCTCCAGCCGCACACACACACTTGCTGCATGGGTAGGAGTGGGTGCAGTTCTAGTGTGCAATTGCTGCCAGCCACTCCTCCCCTTACAGCTCTCTGTCTCTCTCTCTCTCTAGCAGTAAATTCTGTTTTTATGATCGTTTTCAATTTTCCAATCTGTTCTCTCTCTTTCTTTCTCTTCTTGCTTCTCTGGGTACTTCCTTCCCTCCCCAAGATGTGGTAAAGTGTGTGTGTCTGTCTGTGTGGTTTGAGGCCACAGAATTTTATGACCATTTCGGGCAACCGGACGCGGACGGGCACTTGGGGATGGGGAGTTTTGAGGCAAAAGGCACCGTTTTGCTGAACGGCACAGTTTCGGCGTTTGCTTGTAGTGGAGTGGGACAGGGGGCCGGGGGATGAGGGTTTCAACTGCATTCCGCAAACCGCGCCGCCGATACATCGTGATTCGTGAGGCCCGCTATCGAAAGCGAGGCGCTTAAGATAAGGAACGTTTTTTTTTTGTTTGCAAAATGCATCACCGCAATCGTTAAGAACGAAACGCAAAAGGTGAACTCGCGATCGTAGTGGTGGTGGGGTGGGTTGTTGCTGCTGTAAACTGGTTGCGGCGGTGGGAGTTTCATTCTGTGGCCACCACCCCGCACGTTCAATGCTCTCTCCCCTTTTGCTTGGGTAAAAGAGTTCTGTCGCTGTCGAGAATGTTGCGAAAGTGCCTTTTCGACTTGTCGCTTTTTTCTCACTCTCAATTTTCTAATGTAATGTATTGGGGTCAACCGGGGTGTACGATGCGGTTCTAATAGATGGACTTGAATTATGCTTGATTTTTATTGCTTTTTGGCGTTCATTTTTTAGTACTGGCTGCGCATGGTACGATGCATAAAACGGTTGGCTATCAAATCAATTCTTACCGTCTCTGCTTAAACGTGTTATTGCAAATTATAAAACCGATCTTAACGTTCGAATATAAACGCTCCTCACAGCGCCAACCACATTCTCGCATACTAACGTACCAATTGCATCAGCGTTACTTGCTTGCGCACCACTGCGTTACGCGCCTGAAAAAACTTTCGATCAAAACTCATTAGTGGTCTATTGATTTAACACGAATGGTATACCGCTCTTCTCGTGTGCGCCGTGCCCTCAAAGCCCGCAGGAAAAAAGTCTGGCATTTCAGGACCTACTTTCCGTCCCGGAAGGTGGTCCGCTTTTTAATGAGACGACTGACGACGGATCGGGGAGCACTTCTACAGCCAGTTGTGCAGCGAAGCACGACAGGATTTACGCTTCCTTGAACGTTTTACCTTTATGTTTACTAACAATTTAAACAAAAAATAGAGAAATTCTCACGCAAAAAGGGGTTTTTTTGCTCTCTCTCTCTTCAGAACTGGAACGGTCATTCCTGTTTTGCTTCGTTTGTTACGTGAAGAGGCCACGTGATGATGGGACATAATATAAAGCATTTTGGCTCGGGGTTGTTGTGGTTCGATTTTTCCGACCGTTCTTTTTCAGGTCACGATGGGTTTTAATTATCACGTGCCAGAGATGGAAGAACTTTTGACCTCATTTTTTGTCTTTTTAAATATTTTTAAATGTTCTGTAAAAAGGATTTTCTCCCGTACCTGTGTATCTTCCTCACGAGTTAATCTACAAAGGACAAGAAGATTAACATTGGAAAAATGATAGAAATAGCAGTTTAAGCTCAACTAAATATGTTACAAATTTATTCTAATATGCAAAAAAGGAATTCCGTTGCCCTCACTGCATTTCATCGCCATATTGTCACAATGATGTCGCTCATAAGTTCATCCCGCTTTACCGCAGCTTCCATTCCACTCGCCACTCAGACCGTTCAAACGCTCAAAGCGATCGAAACTTTTACTAATTGATGGTTTTATTCCCATTCTCTGTTTCCAGGTATGTTGTTACGATCGCATATCCTGTACTTATGGTATGGTATTCATCCCCCATATGTTTGTGTTTGTTGTGTCCTTTTGTTCCCCGTGTCTGATGCTTGATCATCGTCACTTCCGGCAGTCAAATGCCACCCCGCTTTGGCGCTTTGTGTTTCGATTCTCAGACATCGATAATCCATTTCGACTTGACTCATCTCGGTCAGACACACATCAAAGAGTGGACCGATTTCGCGCACCAGACAGGGCTGTGCCTCCCTGCCACCTCCTTAGGCAATGAGGTCGAGAATTGCAGGAATGCAAAAAAAGACGTCGTGGCCCGCGTGCGCGTCCCAGATTATGGCGCGAGGGTGTTTTCTGTGTGTGTACTTGTTGCTCTCATTCAGTGAGAATGTCGCTCCTCGGTGAGAATGTGATTGTGTGATCTTTCCCTCGGGAGCTCCTTACACACAACCGTGTGTGTGTGTGTGGTCTGGTGTCCCCATTTTTACCGCACCATGCGACCTTGACCTACTGTTTGGTTGGTGCGCTTCCTTCAAATATTAGATTAACGAGCGTCAAACAGAAACTCCCGAAATATGGCCTGGCCGGATGGCGGCAGAAGCGTGTGTTTGTGTGTGTGTGCGGGTATGTTATTGTTATCTGCGCGATAGCAAACTCACACTTGAGCGGCTGTCAGTCGGTTTGGACGAATGATTTTTAAACGAAGTGACAGACGGGCGACGGGTTTGACGAGTCCGCTTTATCAGCTGCGGGGAATTGAAAATTCTTTTTATAGCCCTCCCTCTTGCACCGATTTCGTGTTTTTTTTGTTTTGGGGCCGCCAGTGTTTTATTACAATTTTTGCGTCGCGTCGAAAATCTGAAAATAAAAGGCAACCCCTGGGCAGTAATGGGGAGGAGCAAAGGCATTAAATGGAACAGCTGAGCGCTGTCGGGCTAATTAGTGTTGGGTGTATTGCACTACGGCAACGATAGGGGAAACGGCCCGTTTGTCACCACCCCACTAAAAAGGTGCACAATTTAGGTCACAACCACTGTGGTGTCCCACTGTGGCGACTGTTCAATAGATGCACATTATTCTTCTTTTGCACATCTCGTAGCGCCCTGTGAACCGCTTAGAACGCGCAGCGCTTAGAACGGTCTAGAAGGCGTTGCTGTGTTTACGCTTAGAATCTATGCTTGGTTAAGGCCGTTTTCTCCCCTCCCCCACCCAGAGAGAGGGCGTGAGAACCAACCAGCAAGCCGCGTGAGTCCCAAATCTAGAGCAAACCGTGTACGCGTGTAATAGTAGTTAGTGGTAGTAGTAGTAGTAGCAACAGTTGCCATTCATGTACGCGCCGTGATTTGGCCCCGTTTTTCGTCCCCTCCTGTGCGTATGGTTCTGTGTGTGTGTGTGTACTGGGGTTTGATTTTTGTTTACATTGCGTAGCGTTATTAGGGTTATAAGATTAGCGATTGTGCCAGTTTTTGCACCGCTTTCCTGCTTCACCCTCTCGGGAGGGGTGTTTTTCCCCTTCTTCTTTTGGTTCTTATTGGGTGGGCCACCGCGCGCCATCGTGGAGCCGGCTTGTTTATTCGCGTGTTTTTGTGTTGTTGTTTCAAGCTTGTGAACAAATGCTTCAGAAAGGAGGGGGGGGGGGATCTAGGGGCTTCGATGTTATTGTCGTTGTTTTTTTGCGTGTGATTTTGTTTTTTTTTTTCGTTCTTCGTGAGTAGTAATTTTCCATGGATCATTTACGGGTATCAGAGTTAGGTGACAAGTAAACAAAGGGCAAGAGACAAGAGGTGATAAACAGATGATTTTGATATCATGTTTAGCGGGTTTTAAGGGCTTTGTGGTTGTTGAATCGTCGCTCCACTAAATAATCTAAGCCCTTGTGTGCCAAACTGATTCCATTCCATTAGGAATTTCCAATGGGAATTTTCAATCGAATTTCCAATTTCCAATGTGTCTGTCTAAATAGGATGCTATGGAGTCCAATTCTCATCTTATAAAGTTAATTTCACATTAGAAAGAGTCAAGAAAGTATCCCACAGCTATGAGATAAACCCTGTATTGAGAAAGTATTTTCTACAAACTACCGGGCTTCTCCATGACCCTGATAGAAATGTACAAAATGGTGCTCATTGTAATTGTCTGTGCAATATTTTGACACAAAAGTAAAAATAAACGTTCTAGGATAGTTTTTGTTCCATAAACACATACTTTTGCCATCTTTTTCAAACATGTTGTTGGTAAAATCGATTTCATAGCTATAAGCGACTTAAACTTCTTTTGGTTTTTCACCCACGTGTGAAGATCCAATTAACCACATGTTGCATGAGGCCTTACGTACGAAAACATTTTCTTAAGCTACCACAGTGCCCTGTTTAACATTTGAGTTCACTCTCAATAGTACATCTTCTTCCATTGCTGTTCGATCTTCACTCCACGACAAACGAAACGCATTAGCGACACTCGCTGAGGTGTGAAATATGTGTGGTTGTGTGTGTGTTTGTGTGTGTGCACAACCCTAGTTGAGCAACCAGCAATATTGGCAGCATCAGCAAGCAGTCGTCAAACCCCTTGATGCCATTACCGATCTTTCACCGATCTTACATATATTATACAATATTTTACCCGCCGCGATGCGTATTGGCAAAACCCGATAGACGGAGGGGGCTGCACCAGACGCGGAACTGCCGGTGCACTTCCCTCCTCTCGGAAAGTGTTTGATGCTCATTAAAAAACGCACCACAGTGTCGTCCGGCGACGGTGTACCGTGCGGGGCTTCAGAAACTTCACAAACGAGTGCGAAGAAGCGCCCATTGCACAATGCACTTCGGCGGAGCTATTTGCGGCGAAGCTTCAAACACACCGTCACACACACAGTCTCATCTAGGCGAGAGGAAGATCCATAAAGTTTTAAACGCGTGTGCTGCTGCTGTTTGCTCGCTGATGGATTGCAGTTTTGCAATTATGTGTGCCGTGTTGCATACTTGTTTGCTGTTTTCTCGTACTCTCTCACTTAGCGGCCTGTCATCAACCGACCTGTGGGGAGGGGGAGTGTTGGTTGTCGATGAAGATCTTCCTTCGCACGTCGTGTAGGAGAGTGTAGCTTTACTTTCGTAAAATGTTCGACTTTTCAGCAAACGGTTGTACCAGGGGGGCTCGATTATTTACACCATTTCAATTGTATTAATCAACGAACAGGCCCGAAAAGCAGAACGCATTCCAGGTGTGAGGTACGATGTGCCCGGATGGTGCCCCACATTTGTGCCGATGTTTGTTGATTCAGTAAACGGTGCCATCGTAATCGACATCGGTCACGTACCGGTGCGGTGGTGGTGTGTATGTCATTTGCTAATGACATTAGCGAACCGAACGACAACGCGCGGCTGTCATTTTGGAAGGGCGCGAAATTGTCGGAACGGGCTTACGGGTGAGAGTGAATGTGTGTCCGCTCACGTGTGTGTGTGTGTGCTAGCTACCAACAAATTCATCCGATTACATAAGAGCTGAACGTTTTGTTTGACTTTGAGGTTTCCACTCGCGCCATGTTTTGCTGCTGCTCCACACCTCGAACGATCTTCTCGCTTGATCGATCTTTTGCTCAATCGGTGTTCGTTTTCGGGTTGTGCTACTGACAGCAAGCCACGGTGAGGCCAAATTAATTTGGACGTTTCTCATCTCACCTCGAAAGCTCATCATCATTACACAGCTGATCGCAGCGGCTCGAGCGTTCGATCGATCACATCCATAATTCGATGTTTGATCGACCAATTGGGAAATTGAATGGTGTGGGCCAGCGTACCCCGGGGCTCAAGTTTTTTCCGTGGCATTGGCCCACTGGTGGTGAAGAAATTATTCACGCACGACTCGCCAACCATCTCCAAATTAGCCGGAGTCGCAGCTTGACGCAATGCTAACGAAAGCCAGCGGATTCGAGATTGGCAATTGAGATGAAGTATGGCGATGGAGATGCAAAAACAAAAAAAAAGGTTCTAAAACAACCGCCAGGCGTCATTAAGAAAGGTTGCCAAATAGCAGAATTGGATGTGCAAGATGGAATGATTTGCCAACTGAAGATCATCGGTGTTTCGACAGTTTGCCTGCTGGCTGCTTTTGTGGTTTCTTTTATTGCTCCCGATCGTGAGATGTTTGCTCACATTTTCTTTCTTTGCTGTACTTTTGGGAATAATTTTGTTTTCCACGAAATATGTTGCTCAAGAATTGCCAAACAATGAAGGAAAATATGAAGACACTTACATAAAAAAAAACTCAATTCTAACAGAAACTACGTCAAACTGTGTGTCCCTACACAACCGCGGCTCAGTTTTCAGTGCCAAGCACAAACACACGACTCACCGACGCCTTGCGTGACCCACCGCCACCATCTTCGGAAGCTTCGCGCTACTCGGTGGGTCTCGAAAATGTCATGCCGATAATAATGACAGTGTCGTGAATGGAACAGTCCGAGCGGGGCAAGAGGCGAGGGTGAATAGGTGTAAGAAGAAATGTGCTACAACCATGGCGCACGGGGATAGAGAGCACGGCACCCCGGCACTGCAAAGCAAACAAATGATACCACGCAACAACAACAACAAAAAGTAGACACAAATTGTGAATAAAACAAGAGGGGAAAAACAGCGACAACCCAAGAGGAGACGGTATTGATTTCAGCCACCTTGACCCAAATTCGGACCCACGGCTAGTAGCGTGTGGCGTTCATTAGAAGCTTCGCTTATAGCGATCGCGTTTCCAGCCACGGAACGTTTCGAATTTTCGTAACACTGTCTGGGGAGGGGGAGAAAAACAAATATATGCGTCGATTTTATAATGCGTAGGTTGTGAAATAATGTGTATTGCTAGCATTGATTAGTTAAAAAAATCCTAATTTACTAATAGGTTAAGCATAACAAACCGAAAATCCAAAACAACATTCTCACAAAGCTACCAACACGAAACCCCTGTTGCATTTCTAACGTTTCGCTTTTTCCTCTCAAATTACCACCACCGAGTGCGGTGCAAGTGCAACTGGATGACATTGAATGGTGGTCAAACGCTGGCTGGAGCGTCGTTTCCTCCAGGAACTCAACCACTGCAAGAAGGTCGGAAAAGTTGTCGGTCTGAGTCAACCGGGACGCTGCAAGCAATGAGTGGAGTGCTCTTTTTCGCCCCCAACCGATCGCATGCTGCCCCGTACTCGCATCGACAGTTTGCATTGCTAAGCGTCGTGTGTACGCTGTTGGTTTGTGTCAGCTCGGCACACACTACATGCCCCAGTAGCCGCAGGGTGCAGCCCGTGTGACGTTGTCGCCGAGAATTGCGAAACATAAGCCGCTCGTTTGCTGGCAGGAGAGGGAAAGAAAGAGCGAACTGGAGAAGGAACCAGAGCGAGAGAAAGAGAGGGAGTGTAGAGCCACCAAGATAGTGAGCAGGGCGAGAAAGGGCGAAACTGGTTGGCCGCGCATGTTTAAGATGCTGCGGACGGACCGATCCCATTATGTGGTGGAATGAAAAGTGAATTCACAACATGTGTGTTGAGCAATCGGTATCCACGCAGAGTGGAAAGCAAACACATCTGAAATCGATAGACTTGCCCACTTAACTGATTTGTAATAGAGGTTTTTTTTCATGGGTTTAAAGTAGTATCGTTATTCGTTTTTAATTGCTGGTTGCTTTTCATATCGAAGCTACAGATTTGTCACAAGCTTTGATGCAAACTGTAACGCTGTGGAACAGAATAGGTTAATCCCTTGCCATGTTGTTTATATGCTGCTACAAACCTCAATCTGTTGGAACGATCTCATAGTGTCGCGTCAAGTGCTTGGGTTTGTATACGTTTAGTCATGAGTTCGAGCCCCGTTTGAGTGGAATTGGATGGGAGTTTTCTACAATCAAATTTAGATTCATTTGTTGAATAATAATTAGTTCTAATTCAACATTTATTTAGTTCATTACTTGTTAATGGAAAAGTAATAAGGCTACATGTGTCAACTGAATGATTTAAAAAAAAAATTAATTAGAGAATATTTCTCTCTATTTTGTCTGATAACACTTTCTAGGGTACTTACTCAATCCTTTCCTCTCATTGTTTTACTATTTTAATGCTTTTTTACGCATTCAACAATTCAATAGAAATGCACACATACAACAGAAACAAAATTATTATTTAATCAACGATCTTCTGCGTCACCGTACCGACGGGAAGAATCCTTCACAACGGCAAACGCCGCCACACAAAGCCAAACGGCAGCTCCGTTCGGTGTACAATACCCGGAAAACTCCTTCCTAGCCAGCAGCCAAAACCGCTTTATAGAAACCTAATAACGCAGCCCCGGCCATAGTGGCGTACAAAATAAATAACACCCTAATTACATTACCACCCCGTGGGTGGTGCGTTGAAGGCTGCAGCATCCCGTCTTCCAGCATCTCTAAGGTCGGCTCGAGAAAAGAAGAAGGAAAAGAAAGAAACAACAACAAAAAACTCCCAAGACACATCTCCAGATGTTGGCGCACGCCGCCACCGACAAACCGTGCCAGTGCGCCGCCTTGACATTGGCCCAGATATGTGCCCAGTGTGCCCGGGGGGCCCGAGGGCCGACCGCGCAATTTCTCTCTTCTATTACCGACGCTGGTAATAGTCCCAGTGCGTCCCCCCCCCCCCCCATCGTCTCCCGGCGTCGAGGGGCGGGATTGCCTCCGTAGACGCGGAAAATCGTGACGCGAACTGGTGGAGAGGAAGAGAAAGGGAAGTGAATACCGCCAGTCGCGTCTCTCCCTGGTTTTTTTTCTATCGTGACATTGGCGTACTTCCCCGAACGCGGGGAACGCGGGGTATGAAGTAATAGAGTTAACTATTAATCATCGTTAGTTTTCCTTTTCGCCCGGTGTTCGCTTTTCTCTATGCCAATTCGTATGCACAGTGGTGTGGTGGAGGAGCATCGAGAAGGGGTGGAGTGGAATAGGAATGGGGGGAGGGAGGGGGGCAATAGTTTTCTTTCTCTCTATTTGCTTCGGCTCTTCTCGCCGCGTTGCTTTGCCGGCGGCCGGAGGATGGTAATGAAAGTGAAAATTCCACCGCCAGCACTATTATGCAGCAGCGCTCGGTCGGTCCCGCGGGGGGCGCGTTGTGAATTTGCCGTTATGCAGCTGCAGTGGATGCAGCTTTGGCTTTGACCTTGCGATCTATTTTAGCGATCGTATGGGTTGTGCACGATCGGGCGGTTTTTTAGTTTTTAATTTTATTTACAAACTGAAATTTAGAAATTATTGCATTGCATTGAATTGGCTGGCGGGAAAAATGCATCCAATTTATGCATTTCCATTACTTGGTTTAATGGTAATAGCACAACGCGACATGTTCCATTTTGTGCCACGCTCGGGTGTCAATATTTATGTATCAGTTTCATAATAAACTCTGAAAGCCGTTCGACTGGCGCCCTTTAATGAACTTTGTGCATTAGAGCAGTCGGCCAAACGAGACGCAAGTGCCGCTTAGTTTCGATTAGTATGACCCGGTGCAACACACTCACACACATCCATTACCATTTTCTCCCTGTCCATTTCGAGACAATTCATTCGCTTGCAAATCAATTTGCTGCACTACTCTCCCCCTCCCCGAACCGGGCGCGTTTTGGCTGGCTCAATTTCTTGCCAGCCATTTTTGAGACCGTACATTGTGTGTTCGCACTGTTGTGATTTCTTCGTCACTTTAATAAACCACCAAGTCACCTACCGACCCAATCTCCGCAAAAGCCACAACAAAAGAATCTCACCACTTGGGAAACAACCACCATCACACCATGCAATCGGGGTGGACAACTCTGGCGGAGTAGTTTGTGGTTGTGTCTCTCGATTGTGGGTCACGCCGCGACGCCGTACGCGATGACTGCCCAAGACCCAGCGCTCTAGGGGGTTCTAATTCAATTACTCGGCGTGTGCGTATGTGTGCCTGTGTGTGTGTGTATTACGGCAACATACGGCAAGCCTAATGTGAAGTCGGCTAGGTTAAGCTCCAGATTATGGCAGGGCTCTAAGACAGGGCTGAGAACATACAATTGCAGGCGTGTTTGGACCACTGCTCGCTGTGGTCATTGTTTACTGCCGGGCGTGGGTCATATTTAATTCAAGTCGTGCCTTTTTTATGCTCCTTTCCCTTTCCTCCCGTGGAGCATGTTGTACACGTCGTCTCCGTATCATAAACAATAACACGGTCGTTCGCGCGCGTTTGGGAAGGCAAAAAGCGTTGTGATTGCAGCTCTCGACGACTTGCAGTCAAAACACAGTTGCCGATGACGCGTAGCGCGTTCAAAACTGACGAAACGGCGAGATTTTGACCAGCGGGACATTACGGGACGGGTGCAAATCTGGAGATTCGTAACATCGTTTTCACTCTCCATACATTCATCCAGCGTTACTTACTTAGGCGCCGGCGTGTAATTTATTTCCCATTGGCATGCTGTTGTTGTTTTTTACGACGCAATGCACCAGCCAGTGCGCGCGTGTGTGTGTGTTCTATTATGACCAAAACCCACCGTGGCACCTCCGTTCGTTCGTTCCGTTTTATGTTGTGCTTCGTTGCATAAGAACTGCACATGCAACACACCAGATAATGCCTGCAGCTTGTGCAATTTTTGGTGCAGTTTCACCCGAAATGAAACAAAAATAAATGGAACATCAACCGGAAAGCCTCCTTCCCCTCCCAGTCTTCCATCACTCAATTATGCATCTCATCTCTCCCTTGGAAAAAGGCCCAAAAGGGAGGATGATGGCAAAAATAGCCTTCGCACGTCTGGCTGACTGGCTGGCTGGCTGACTTTCTCCGCATTTCTCATTTTGCGTTCATTTCCTGTGCCGTCGCAGCACTGTCAAGCCTACGGCTTGGATGAAGGGATGCCTCCAGCCATCACAGCCACAGCAAATTGGGAGAGGGAGCGTCCAAATTAGCACGCGCTCAACCAAAACGGCGCATGAGAAGAACCTGAGGCGTAAAACACAGAACTCTTTCCTCCCCCCTTTTCGCATCGCGTTCCATCCTTTCAAAAACTCATCAACATATCCCGAGCATATCGTGTCCTCGTGCCGGCATCAACACCGCGACAATTCGCACTTTATGTGTTTTTTTTGCCCCCTTTTTTGGGTGGTAGCAAGCAAAGTGCACGTGCAACAAGTCGGACCCGGCCCAGTGCTCGGTTCCAGCCCGGTAACCACCCGCACACAAACACTCGACAGGGATCGTGTTTTTTGTTTTTCCGTGAGTGCGGGAGACAACATAAAAAGATCATCCATCCCTGACACAGACATACACACACACAGACATCAGTCATTCCGTGTTGCTCCGTGTTTCGGTTTTTTGGTTCGGTTTTCCAATTTGGAGCTATTTTCGAAGCATAAAGTTTAATGATTGCAAAAGCCCCGTTAGCGGGCGCACACGAACGTGCCGGTTCGGCGCACATCTGGGTCAGCCAACGAAAAGTGCATGTCTGCATGTGCATTTGTAAAGGATGTGTCATGGAGGCGGGAAAAAAACAAAAGGAAGCGGGGGTCGCTGTCAGAAGTAAACCGAGCAACGTGCCGTAATTCTTCCCGTTTTTTTGGGGGGGAAAGTGTGCATCACTTTTTTGGGACGAGCAATTATAGGGATCGTTTTCTGTTGCAGCGAGTCAATGGTGAGCAAACCGTTAAACTAAAGAAACGCGGTTGACAAGCTACAAAACACAGGCAGCAAGGAAATAATTAAAATTATATTTGCAAGATTTTATTTGCATGTAAAAATAGGTTTGTAGAAATAGGTTCGTCGGAAAGTCGTAAACAATCATAAAATAAGGAATGGTTTTACATGGGTCGTTATTAATGTTTAAATTAATAAGCAAAACTGATGATCGAAATTAACATCGGAGCATGTCAGTCTGCGGTAAACTGCCTAATTGTTTGCCTTAAGCATTTGTCAGCAAAACTGGGTCACCAAGGAGCAATACGTTTATAACGGAACACAACCTGCAGCCCAGCAGTGTGTCAGCACCATTTCTTGACGACTTTTCCTCTTACTTTCCCTTTCTCTGTTAACCCACAACAACCCGAACGGTCCTCATGTTTGCTGTGAAGGAATTTAAACTACGTCTACGGCTTGTCTCTTCCGTTGATTAAATGAATAGCAAAGTGTGGAAACATTGCAAGAAGCTACCAAAAAAAAAAGCAAAAAAAAAACCTTCTCAAAATAAATACGCTGACACAGTCACCTTTATTGTTTAAGCGTCGCTGGTGAGCACTGTGTCGTTAGCTGCTTGTGTATGTGTTTAACCTTTTGCAGATAAAACAATAGACAAGGAAAGGGAAGAAAACGTTCGGCAAAATAGAGACAGTTTTATAACGGTTTCGATTTGGCATTGTAGAAAAAGTAAAAACTCTATCACAAAAAGCAACAAACAACGAACCCTTTGCGGGTCCATGCGTAAAATAGTGTGTTTGGAAAAAAATAAAACATTAAACAATTTTTAAACGCAAGTATAACGGTTAAAAGCACCGTAATTGTTTGCTAGAGGACTGTTTTGCTATGGCACAGTGTCCACATTCCGCACCGAAGCCAATGGTTCGGCGTCCGGAAGCGAACCGTTCTTTTGTGGGAAGTGAAGAGCAGAATGCACCGAAGACCGTTTGTGCGAATGTTATCATAACAAGCCGCTTTGATGATGGCTAATTGGCAGCTTCGAAATTATTTTTCCTTTTTTAAGCACACACACACACACACACACACACACACACACACACACACACACACACACACACACACACACACACACACACACACACACACACACACACACACACACACACACACACACACACACCTCATACGAAATGATGAAAAGTAACGTAAAACAACCACAGGCCCCAGGGGATCATATGGATGATTCCGGAAACAACAAAAAATGCGACAAACCGGGAAGTCGATTAATAGGTCGTCAGTGTGTATAAATTTGTCTTCTTACTCCTTTTTTTGGAGGGATCATTCTTCTTTTTGTGCGCTGGTACTGGTATCATTAAAATGGCACCACGATCGCGTTAATCGCGAGCGAAAGTGGCGTGCTGTCGCGGAACGGCTGCCACGAAACTGTGACAACATCACCTGCCAGTTGGGGCGACCCGTTGCGCAATCGAATGGACAACGAGCGTTTTGAGTGAAACGATTATCGAAACTACTTTCTGAAGTGTGTTTTAGCTCAGAAGGATATGTATTTTTATATTTTCAATTTTAAGGGATCGTCTAACAGACACACAGTTAGATATGATCTTGTCTAATAACGGTCCTTGGCGTCCGTCTGGCGGCTATCTTTTGGGGGTAAAATATGTCGGCCCCACCGAAAAAAGAAAAAGAAGAAGCCAAAACTGCATCCCGCGCTCGATCGTGAGAACGGAGGTAGGCATTCTACAAAAAATATCAAATCATGTTGTAAAAGAAAAACGGATCCCTACGGAAAAGATTTAATAACCCCCTTGGGTGTGTGTGGGGAAGAACTTTACAAAAACTGGGCAGCTCGGCAATCCCTCAGTTGGTTGAGGAAGACAGGGAGGGAGGTTGAAAGATCCTTCTCCGTAAACAATGGCCATTTGTTGCATCTCGCAAGCGTCTAAGCGCAGGGCGTTGTCCCCGCTCACTGCAACAGCGCGAGCACATTCTTCCCGGAAGGTAACGGTTACAAAGAATCGGGGGGGGGGGGGGTGATGCACCCCGTCAACGTTTTTTTTCGATTTCTGTTCTTCCCGTTTTCTACCGTTCGAAGTTAAAACGATGTTTGAAGCAAGCGATGTTTAGGGAAAGAAGATTGTGATCTTTTTGGCAGAAGTTGCGCTTAAAAACAAAACATAAAAAATTGCAGAATGCCCAAAAGGGACTAAGGCTGGATTTCCAGGAATGAAGGGATTGTTGCAAAAAGACAAAAAAAAAAACAGATATCATCTTTCCCTTATGCCAAACATCCCGTTAGAATTAGTTTTGCCATTCTTTTTTGTGCTCTCCCCAGTCCTCGTTTGACCTACTTCGCACAACAAATGTGTTTCTTGTGCTGTGGAGCAGCATTGGGGCATTTTCTACGGTTCATACTGAGGAACTGCCACACTTCTAACGCATCCCCATACCACGTACATTCTAGAACCCATTTCATCCATATTGGTTTTATTAATAACATTTCTACAATCTTTTTCCCCCCTTTCTTTCTCTCTCTCTCCCTCTCTTCCCGGGCACTGGCAGCCGTGCGAGCCGACAGGATGCGCGGCGGCCGAAACAAGTTCGGGCCCATGTACAAGCGGGACCGGGCGCGGAAGCTGCAGATCATGCGCCAGCGGCAGCTCGCCCTCCAGGCGCTGCGTGGCTCGATCGGCGGCGGCGTCGGCATCGGTACGCTCGGTTCGGACGGCGTTTCGCCCCAATTGCAGGGTCTCGATTACCACCAGCCGTACTCGAGCATGCACATCAAGCAGGAAATCCAGATACCGCAGGTAAGTAGGCGATCAGTAGGTGTGCCAACCTAGGTCAGGATGATGGCTGTACATTAACGCATTGCTCCTTTCTTCTGCTCCGCAGGTCTCATCGCTCACGTCATCGCCGGATAGCTCGCCGAGCCCGATCGCGATCGCACTCGGCCAGGTTAATCCGCAGACGACGATATCGCTCAGCAGCACCGGAGTCGGCGGCAACGGTGGTGGTGGTGGTGGCGGCGGCGGCGGTGGCGGCGGCAACGGTGGTGGCAGCAATGGGTCCGGTGCCGGCACCGGCAGCTCCAACTCGAACAGCGCCACCAACATCCAGAACCCACTGTCCGACTCGAAGCTGTGGATGAGCGCCAACTCGACGACCGCCTCGCCCCACTCGCTCAGCCCGAAGGCGTTCAGCTTCGACTCGAATCCCACCAGCACGGCCGACTCCGGCAACCCGGCCGACACCCTAAGGCTAGTGTCTTTTTGCTTGCTTTGTTTTATGCTTCCCTTATCCAACCCACTGTGTGTCTTGTCACAGGATGATTCTGTCACTAACCGTTATGGTTCCTTTATGTTTTTAGAGATTGCAAAAGCAAATGTGCCAAGAAAATACTATCCCACAGTTGCAACAAGTGTTCATGTATTTGATGGATTGGTATACAGTTTTTGATTGGAAGAACAGAGCAGATGAACTGTTCAAGTTTTCTAAAATGTTTCTAAAGCAGCTTTCATGTACTTTTGCATATTTTTCTTACTTCATTTGTTAAACTGCTAATTCATCAATGTGTTCCAATGATTTTAATCTTATTTTCTAATTTATATGTTCTTACTGTTTTGTAAATACTATTCTATTATTTTAACTTTTTAATCTATTTTAATTTGTAAAAAAACAGTCCTTTTCCACTTCTGTTATGTATATATTTATGTTTAATTGAAATTGGTTTTGGATAATTTAACTTGTGATATGTAACACTAACACATAACTATTACCACGAGCAGCATTAATTAATAGTTTTTTTCTCTCTCTTTCTCTGTTTCTCTGTAATTCTTGTTGAACGTCCTGTTTCATCCTGTTCCCGCAATCTCCCGCAATCTGGAATCGTTCCCCCAAACACTGCACAAAAACACAACACGATCGTGCGACAAACAAAAATATTGTGTAACATGGCACTTTCGTTCTTCAAACAATTCACACACACACACCCACACCAACACACTGGACACCACCTGATGCCCGCAAAATTACGCTTTCCCGGCCCGTGAAATTCACCATCTCCAGGGTATCGCCGATGATCCGCGAGTTCGTCCAGTCGATCGACGATCGCGAATGGCAGACGTCGCTGTTCTCGCTGCTCCAGAGCCAGTCCTACAATCAGTGCGAGGTCGACCTGTTCGAGCTGATGTGCAAAGTATTAGACCAAAATCTGTTCTCCCAGGTCGATTGGGCGCGAAATACGATATTCTTCAAGGATTTGAAGGTAAGTGGTGCAGGGGGCGGGATTGTATTTACGGATAGCAAAACAGAAAAAAACGAAAGTGTGTATGGTTGATCGTAAAACATTTTGCACTTACAAAGCTGGCAACAACTTTTTGCGTTGTAGCAAAAACGGGGGGACATCATGTTGCGAGAAGAACCAGCAAACAAAAAAATGTACCCACACACACATGTACAAGAGCAGCTAAAACAAATCACCTCTCACAAGCTCACTCTCAATTTCCGTCGGTGACCTACTTGTGAAGCTGAGCCGAACCATGCTGTGTGCACCGAAAGTTGAATGAATAAAAGCGGACCCCAACGCACAATAAACCAACGAAACAAACAAAAAAAATGGCAAAACGCACACTTACGCACACGTGTGGACACGCTGGGGATGAAAAGAGGGTTGGTCGGTCAGTCGGTCCATTAGTGTGGACTCAAAAATAACGTCGTCAAAAAAAAGCGACGCGGGGCCATCTCGCAAGAAAAATGAATTTTCAAATGGCAGCAGCGAGCTCCCCTTCCAATCGCGTGTGTCTTGCCAGACCACCACCACCACCCCGTGCTGTTTCTTATGCGTTTCCATGTGTGCGAATACGTTCAATGAGGCATGTGTGAGTGTGTCAGGGGGGTAGTTTTTTTTGCTTGCACTGTACACGCACTCTGGCTTTTGCAGAACCTGAGTAAAAGAATGGTGCCACTTATGCAGTGCCACACCACCATCACACAGCAAGCAAGCAAGCAATAGGGAACGGAAAGGGGTTGGGCCCCCGTGCCACGCTGTGCCGAGATGGACACAATGTTGTCCGGCAGCTCTGAAGGGGGAGGGGGGTTTGTTGGAGGGTTGTATGTTTATTACTTTTTGCGCTGTAAATTGTTGCTTGCGTGTTGTAGGTTGGGGTTTGGTGTTTTGTTTTGCACTTACCACGGTTTAGTCCGTCGTACGTTTGGGTGGGAGTTGCAGAAATCTCTACTACAAATGGTTACAATGGTTAGGCATGGAACAGAAAGACACAGTAGGCACAAAGTAGGTGTGTGATCGAGAGGGGAGTTATGATCAATCTAAGATCGGAAAGGTTCAACCTGTTTTAGTGTCCGAGCGTGTCCGTTGGTATGTAAATTATTTCCGAAATTCTGGGCACGATGCAAGAATGTAGCCAATGATGCAATGTTCGAAGTATCGGAAACGATGTAGTACTGATTTTACTTCAACATTCTCTGCCGCTGCTATAGCGCAATCATCAAGAGGCCAACCTAATGCACCACAGGTCATGCGATCAAATCCAAGCCAGACCCGGTTTTAACACTCACAAAATTCCTTTTCATTTCTTCACTTGTTTTCAGTAGATTTCGGAATAATTTGTAAATTGAAGTATTAAGATATGTAAAATTTTAGATAACTTGATTCATCATACGCATTTTTATCCTAAAACTAATCGACTTTCACGAATTACGTCAGATTTTGCGTGATAAACGAGACTGATGTCTTGATTCGTTCCTCTGCATTAGGTATGTTTTTGTAATTGCTACTAAATAGTGCAATCCTTCCCTAATTGTGATGTCAGTCCCACAGGACCGATAGGTTGCGAAAGAGATTTTATTTAGAAAAATGGCATTTCAACGGTACATTATTACTAAGATCTCAACAATACTCCAATCATTTCTACTTCAAATAACAAAATACTCATAGTTTCCACATGGCAGTTCATTAAGAGATGTAGGTCAATCAAGAGTTGAACGGTAACACACACCACATGTGACGAGGATTACATGAGAGAGTTCCCCCCAAATAAAAAAAACACACACACATGTTCCAAAAGTACCCAAAAACTGCCAACAGCACCCTTTGCACCCTTCGGAGGAGTCGTTAGTGTACAGCTTAGTGTACGTTGCCATAATAAAAAAAACCCTCACATCACCATGGAGTGCGCTCTCTAATGAGCCCTCATTTCGAGTTCTGTTTCCATGGCGGTGAAGATAACTTGTTGGATGTGTGTCTGTCTGCACACTGTACACGTACATCTCCGTACGTACGTTGACAAGCGGATGGAGGAGAGGGGCATAAATTCGTACCCGAAACCAATTGCCAATCCGGTGCCGGGCTAGCTGCTGCCCTTTCGGACAAACCATGGTTAGGGACAGACCATTACAGAGAGCGAAGAAGCGATCCACTACCGACAACCGAGACACTGCAACCGTTTAGCGTAACATCGGTCGGCTCATCATTAACAGCGTGTTTAGTACCATGTGTGTGTGTGCGTTTGGTGTTTCGTTACCTCCGTCAGAATGCTTCCAAATTCCACACAAACCCACTCCCTTCCCCTGCTCGGGCGTGCCATTCCGGTTGAAGGAAATATCGAACAACCGTTTGCATTCGATGATTGCCAATCGGCGAACGCTAAAAATGCGTTACAAGTGCAATAGAGCGTTGGCGCAAAGCCCCCTCTAAGTGTGTTTCTCTCGCTCTCGAAATAAAGAGAAACAGCGAGAACCAGCAAGAATGTGTTGTGCTGGGGCAAAAGTTTCACTTTTCATCGGTAAAACCGGGCGAAGAAACACTTCCTCTCGCGAACCCTTTTAAGCGACCCCTGCAATTGGGTTCGCTTTCCGCAATGATCGAACCGGCTCACTCGGCACGGTTTATTCCATAGTGCTAGATCGGTGTCTAAAAAGGAGGTAGCAAAGGGAAGGAATTAGAGAATGAATTGCTGCCGCGCGGGGTGAGGTGGAACGGTAGAACCGGACGGTCGGAAAATGCATTTCTTGCATCGTGCTTGCACCATCAGCATCGCGTAAATGTACTCGCGTGAGCACGAATAAAGCCGGGCCAGAGAACGTGTTTCGCACGCGGGGTTTTCGCACGGTGGTTTGTCAGGTGGGAGCCGATTCCGGCTCGCACACACATTCGGCACCGGGCCTGGCCTGGGTCTTTGGTGCCGAGGAAGTGGATTAGATTTAAAAATAAAGGCCCCCCGTCTACCGAACCCGTTACTGCGAAAGTATTTTACATTGCAAGCGTGCTGTGACGGGAAGGGTAGATAGTTAAATCCATCCACCATCACCCTCATGCTGGAATGCGCCCCGTGTGTGTGTCCCGTGTGTATGTGTGTGTTTTTGTACGCAGATATGTGCACGCTTGCGTGTTCTACATTATGTAATTGAATCGATTGAAGGTATTTAACCTAATTTCAGCTTCGTACTTCGCCTGCTCTCATTCTTTCCTTTCCCGTGCGCCCTTTGTAAGTGTCTCTTTCCTGCACGCTTCTTCCGGTTGCTAGGGAAGACGTTCTGTAGTATGGCTTTTGGGGCTTTTTAGAAAAAGGAGAATAAAAAATCGACCGCCCTCCTGTTGAGTGTGGACTAGATTGATTGGTCGTTTGAACTTAACCTGAATTCGGAATTGCTTTGCAGGCTAGCTTTTTTGAAGGAACTATGGTTTTGGTTTACATATTTTGCGATGATTGTAAGCAACTATGGTTCTCATGATTTACATGTGTTGTAAATCTCCTTACTCTGACAAGACTGTGAATAAAAAGCTGTATGTCGTATACATAGCAACGCGGCTAGCAGCGTAAAGGATGTATTGTATCCTGGTCACGGCACCAAACGACGAGGAATTTATTAAATGAACAATTAGGACAAATAGGGGAAAAGTGGTATTCCAATGTAAATGAATCAAAATTAATGATACTTTTTATTCATCTAACATGCTTTTTTCGTATGTTATGTATGCTTCAGATGTACAGTGGCGAATTAATTTGAAGGCACGCCGGTTTTTGCTAGTATATTGACCAATATATTCCAAGTTTTTCAGGCTCACGAAATGGATAAAATTTGATGAAAAATGAAACAAGTTTTCTTGTTGTACAAATCCCACACAGGTATTCCATAAATTGTGTGAGTCACTGTAGCATGTATCGAAGACCTAATACCGGTTGAACGGTTTGTCAATGCAATAGCGCAACCATAGAAATGTGTGATCCTTTCAACCAAATCGATCTACACAGATCTTTTTAACGACAGGTCCTATCCACCCAACCAACGAAATCCAATCGCACCCCAGACTCTGGCCCCCAAACGGTGGACTTAATTTATGGCTGATTAATAATTCATCGTCCAGTCCCCCATCCCTCCCCAATCTCAATAGCTGCTGCTGTTGGTGGTGCATATTCTGTAACTAGTTTAATTTTGTTTTTCGTTGCTTTATCAACTGTGGTCCGCGCGGGTTTGGTGTGCAATCAATCCACCACACACAGACACAAACTTCAAAACCTCCCCACACCGTCGATTTGAGACAGCGTGCATTGTGTCTGGACCTTTTTGAAGCGCGCGAAGATGCGTAAAGACGCTTGAATCTCTCAACGAGTGTGCGCTAGCGCGATGGTTGCGTCGTTGTTGCGTCCTTTCCTTGCCAGAGCTTTCCCTTTCGGTTGTGGAACGCCTCGTCACACAGCGGCAACGAAAATCCGTGTCAAGGTTGCACGATTTCACCACCACCACCGCCATTGGCCCCGCTTGGCGGGGTTTCTTTTCTCTTCTTAGTACCAATATATATTTATTTATTTATTTTTTACCTTCTTTCGGAGCGCGTTGTGTTGCGTTATTGGAGCACGGGCTCGAGAGCACCCGCTGCTTTGCTGGGTGGCGCAAACGTGGAAGGCAAAGGAAGCTTGGGGCGCATCTCCGCGCGTCTTTTGGCCGGTGTTGCAAGTCTCGCGGGCAAAGTCGACTAAAATTAAACCATTTTCGGTGGATGTTAGGCGTTTGAAAGTTTGAAAGAAAAACAAACAAATCTTTACGCATATGCTGGGGAAGAACTGTTGCTGCAAAAACTCGGTGTAATAAATGCCAACGCAAAATGATCACCCAGACAGTGCTGGATCCCTGCAGTCTCCCATCGTTTGGGGTTCTCGAGCATGAAAGACAGAGGTGGCCACAGAGATCCGTAAATCAAAACCACATTCGTCTGATTTGGTGATTTATGCGCGTTCGGTCTGTGGCGCTTTACATGGCACGCGTTTGCGCGATCGCAAAGCGTGCGTCCCCAAGAGAGAGACGAAGCAGCAACTCCATCTCTGAATCTTCATCATCTGTTTTGCAATGCACCCCATCATTTAGTGCGTTTGCGTTTTCTGCTGCCAAAAATGGTCTTTTTCAAAACCGAAAAGAAGTGATTCAGTGTTCCTTTTTTTGTTGTTGCTTGCTGTTTTTGTCGCACAGTTTCGTAAATCTCTTTCCAAAGTGCTAAAATTAGAACGCACAAAGGCAGGCGCGCGTACTCGGGCCGTACTGCGGGGTGTGTGGAATGATCGAGAAATACGATCGGATTTAAGTCTGGCCCGATCGTTCGCCAAAGCTGCGGCTTACGGTGGTACTGGAAATCTCCGACACCATAATTACATGCACATTACATCGTCTCTCTTGGCCGACCGACAGTCGAAGGTCGCCGATCGACAGTTCGACCGGGCCGTCCCGAGTAGCGTTTTCGGAAGGACTGCTCCAGCATGGCATTGTCCCTCGCTTTGCACCGTTTTAGGTAGCCGATTAAATCGAACCCTGGACACTAAGACGACTGTCCGAGACTAAGGGCAGGAAGGGCTGTTGCAGAGTGGTTTGTTTACCAGCCCTACACGGTGGTAAATACGGCGGTCTCACGTTCGTTCGCTGTGTTCCGGTACGAACCAGTTCTCGTGTGCTGTTGTTCTCGAGCCGGTAGAATTATCGCTCCTGCCACCTGTCTCTATCTCTCGCTCTCCACCATTAGCGCTGCTATTGAGGGGAGAACGATTGATGATTCATTTGGTCGCCGAGCGGCTATGGAGCTCCCCGAAAATGGTTACTCATGTGCGATCAGAGGCGAATGGCCAAAGTATTGTTTTTGAAGTCTGCGTGCCGCGCTGTAAACAGGATGTAAGCAGTGACGTTTCTAGAGAGGTCTCTCTCTCTCTCTCACGTTTTATGCAAAACAAGTAAACAAAAACACATTTTTGCGTAGATCCAAACTCAAGAAAGGGTTACAAAATGTTGTAAAACTGTCATTCAAATTATTTATATTTTCATACAACAAAAAATGGGAAAATAAAGTCCAGACCTCAATTATAAGGACATTAATAATGAATACGCACCTGAAGCTATACTATGTCATGCACTGCATTAATGCCCAAAACGTTGCCATTTTTCATACATGCATAGTCAAGTAAACAGTCTGGAATACGGTCAAATTAAAAGAATGAGGCCATCCGATGGGGGGAGGGACCCTACCCGAACAGCAATAACTAGAACACTCCACTTATTGTAAAAGGATTCCTTGGGCGCAAACCTTTACCCACCTGCTCCAATTTGAGGAGGCCTACATTGCGTAATGAAGTAGCGAAGTGCGTTCTACTTTTCCCGTTTTTTTTTTTTACTTCCCTCTAGCGTTTCTATGCCATTTTACTCACTCCACTCTCTGCATCTCCTTTGAGCAGCTTAGCATACAGTAGTTTGGTTGCCTGTGGCCCACTTTCAACAAAACAGGGGAGAAGGGTGGCTCCCACTTCGGCTCCTCATATAGCAGAGCCCCTCTTGGTAGAATTTTTGAGGTCCTTTGGCTTCCCGTTTTACAAAAGATGAGAAAGTAGCACAGGCTCTCCGGCAGGCGCGCTGATGTTCTTCCCATAGAAAGTGTAGCAAATTTTGCTTTTGTGTTTGTGTCATCCCGGCCTGAAGATATTTCTTCCTCGCTAACCGTAGGATACAAGTGAGGGGTGGGGAAGATTGGAGCTCTTGTTTAGGATATTATGTTTCAGCATAAAACAAAACAACAACAGCAAAAAGTAGCCGAACGAAACAAGCAGCGTGTAAATAGCCACATCCTTCCATCATTATCATCATCATCAGTGTGATCATCGTCCTGTCTTCATCTCATCTTGTGCATCGACAGCATCATTTAAAACGCTTTGCCAAAACCGTAGGATGAGGTGTGAAAAGTTGCAGAAAAGTTGACGGAGAGGTCCTGAGATTGGCACGGCAGGGGTGTAGATGAAAATAAGATGGGCCTGATGATGAGCAGAACCTACTCCCTCTCCCTTCCATTCTTCTGACTCATTTAGCCAGTGACAGTGGCTTTTGTGCTGCATCTAACAGCTTTTTTTTAACCCACCCATTTTCCCCATAGAACGATGTAATGCTTTCACTTTTGATGCTTTTTTCACTTTTGTTTCGATTGCATCCCAACTCGGTAGGCAAAAATGCACGCTGAAGAAGAGCTGATGCAGCTGCTCTGTGTGTGTGTATCTGTATGCCCACGTGGGCATGCATTCAATCAAGAAACGAGAGAGAGAGAGAGGTGATGAGAAGCGGGATGTATGGGTAAGGGTGTACTGTGTACTTCTCATATCACTTTCATCGAAGCTAATATCGCCACAGGACCCGGCTGAAAATAAATTTCCTACCACTAGATCTAAACTGGGTCATTGGGTCAGAGCAGTGTAGTGGCAGGGCAGCGGGAGTAGGAGTGGTTCGGCAAGGATGTGCAGTGTATAAAAACGGGGGTATACCTCGATGGGTTCTTGGGAAGACGCGGGAGAAAGGGTTAGAATAGAACGCTGATGGGAACGGGCAGCTGGGTGGAGGCTTCTTTATTCAATACCCGAGCAGTGGTGGATTTAATCTGCTCCATTTCAATCTTCGTAACAGTGGAGAGGCCGATCCGTTCGCCTGTGCTTGTGTGTTTTTTTTGTCTGTGCTAACAGTGTCATATGGCAACGTGTTCGGTGGCGCATGGCGCTGGGAAGGAGTATTCTGGGAAGATTCTTCGCTGCTAGAGGGATGGTTATTGTATGGAAGCTTTATTTTAGGATTACTTGTTTTAGCGCTACTGAGGAAAAAAAAGAATCGATAAATCAGGCGTCACTTCAATATTGAGGACACGAGCCAGTACTAAGCAAAATGAAATTAGCGTTATTCTTGATAATTAAAGCGTTTTTGGATTATTCAAAAGCATAATTCCATTTTTTATTTGAAGTCTTGAATGGTCAACTGAAAAATGAACTGCATTTAAATGCAAAACGCCATGGTTTGAATATTTTAAGTACCAAAGAGTTCACCAACAAGCTTTATCGCTATACAAATTATGTTAAAATTCATACGCTTATTCCTACGATAATTCCTACACTATTGCTACGGCTGCACATTTACTATCGAGTGTGGTTTGTCGACTGAAACTGGAACTGTAATGGTCTAGGTGCAAGTATAGTCCCGAACCAATCTCCTGTATCGTTCCGAATCAGGAACAGTTCTAGGTATTGTTCCCGGAAATGAATGAAATATGAAGCTACTTCAGGATCAGTATGGGTCCATGATTGGTTCCAGGACTGGGATGGATCCATGGTAGGTTTCAGGACCGATATGTGTTCAAGATTGGTTCCAGGGCCGGTATGGGTCCATCATCGGTTCCAGGACCGGCATGGGTCCATTATAGGTTCCAGGACCATGATGGGTCCAATATTGGTTCCAGAATTGGTATGAGTTCATGATTGGTTTCAGGACCAGTATGGATTCATGATCGGTTTCAAAGTAGGTATGGGTTTATGATTGGTTCCTGGACCGTTATGGGTTCAGTATCGCATCCAGTTCCGGCATATGTGCAGTTCTTGAACCAGAATAGGCAATTTATTGGTGTCAGGACCGCATGGGTTTGGTTTTGGTTTTAGGTCTCTTAAAGCGTCGTCTTAAGTGTCACAATTCAATTGGGTTTTGAGGCCATAAATTTCGGAGTACTCTTTATAGTAAAGGAGATCATTGAAATTAAGTAGCACAGCCCTGTAATCTGGCATAGTTAACTAGTTGTGTAGCCCTTTTTGGATAGGAATATTCGTTTCAAACTCTGCAAACCATTGGCTTGGCAAAGTGAATCATTAACTCATTCATTCAAACAGACCACTATTGTCAATCTTGTAGCTTTATGACGAACTAATAATCCACCATCACCACCACCGCCCATAGCACTCGCAACAATTCCCAATTTTCACAGCCATCATTTCGATGCTGTTCAACGCTGGAGAATCATAAAAGCCGTTGTGCAACATGCTTCGTGTCCAACCTTCTGGTTGTATGTGCTGAGATTGGTTGTGAGTGAAGCCGTGGAAATTAGTCGCGCACCGAAAGGAAAATGACACGCGGCTGCAGAACGTACAAAGCAACAGCACCATCAACAATGCAGTAAAAATGCACCATGGAAAGGGAAACAGGCAAGCAAAACAAAAACTCAAGCATTTAATGAGTAATTGATCGTAAATTGCACTGGCCACCGCGATCGGCAATGGAAACGAATCACCAACGGTTCCAGCAGAACATTTTGCAAAGTTTGCGAACGGTGCGAATTGTAATTGCGCGGCGGTGATGCGCAAAAAATTGACACACGAGATTTCGAAGATTGGAATAGAGAGGGAGGGAGCGAGTGCGAAAGATCTGGGAGAAAATCTGGGCCATGGTCAAGTGATTGTTAGGGGCGCTGCTTGCAAAGGCCCCTGTTTACCAAGTGACTCGCATCTCGCGAAGTCTTCTTGGGGCCTTTTTCCTCCCCACTTACAGTGGACGGCGACGTGTTGCAATGTTTTTTGCATTATTTTCTTCTTTCTTTTTCTGTTAAATCTCACAAGGACAACAAGATCGTTGTGCGTCTTCCAATCATCTCGATCACACTCGACACACACGCATACTAAACGAAAGTCTTTGTCTCTTTTCCTATCGCTTGCAGGTTGACGATCAGATGAAGCTCCTCCAGAACAGCTGGTCGGATATGCTGGTGCTCGACCACATACACCAGCGCCTGCACAACGGGCTGCCGGACGAAACCACCCTGCACAACGGGCAGAAGTTTGATCTCTTAGGTTTAGGGCTGCTGGGCGTGCCGAGCCTGGCCGAGCACTTTAACGAGCTGCAGAACAAGCTGCAGGAGCTCAAGTTTGACGTCGGCGACTACATCTGCATGAAGTTCTTGCTGCTGCTGAATCCCGGTAAGTGAAACCGGTGTGCTGATCGACGCTGTCATTGCCATCGTTTTCTAAACTTTTCTTTTCTGCTCTTCTTTCACAGATGTACGGGGGATCACCAACCGAAAGACGGTCGTCGAGGGCTACGAGAACGTGCAAGCGGCCCTGCTGGACTACACGCTTACCTGCTATCCGTCGGTGCCTGTAAGTAGTCGCACAAGATCATCCATCGCCTGTTGCTTCCTTTGCTTGATACTAACGATTGCTCTCCATTTACTCCATTTCCAGGACAAGTTCAGTAAGTTGCTCAGTATTATTCCGGAGATCCACGGAATGGCAGCACGGGGCGAGGAGCATCTGTACATCAAGCACTGTGCCGGCAGTGCACCCTCCCAAACGCTGCTGATGGAGATGCTGCATGCCAAGCGGAAATGAAGCTGGCCGGTTGAACCGAATCCACCACAACCACCAGCACCACCGGCCGCACTGCCACCGGTGCAGCATCACCACCACCACCACCATCATCCGGTCGGTGGTTATCGTCGTGTAACGCGTGCAGCTGAGGCGGAGGAATGAACAGCGCGAGTGACCGAAAGAACCAATTCAATAGTGGAGCTGATGCTTGCTTCTTGCTGTCCATTTCAATCCACTCCAAATCACCAACAAGGCAACATCGCGAGACGCACGTAAGCGCACGTGCACATCTACACACGCACGCACAAACAATCGCACACACACACACTCACTCGTGCAATCACGTCCAGGATGTTTTTTTTTGTTTTAATCTCCACAAAAAAGAGGTCACTTGAGGAAGAGGATGTGTGGTGTATTTGTGTGTATACTTAAGCTCAGTTGTTTCCGCTCGCTAGACTTAAAATTCCGGAATGGAGGGAACGAGGAAGGCTTTTGCAAGGGCCCTTCCCTTTAGCGTGTGTGTGTGTGTATGTGTGTCTCGTATGTTACTTCACTTATCCACCATCCTCGTTACTATCGTTAATTAAGGTTTAACGTTATCGATCTTTAAGGCTCTTTAAGCACACACACACACACGGACACGAATCGTCGCGAAACAAATTTTGCTATTTGTTTATTGTTTTTTTTTAAATATCTTTTAGTTCGTTTTTTTCTTCTCTTAAGTAAACGTGGTATTAGGGGTTAGTAGTGTTTGTAGTAGCTAGGGAATAGAAAGCGATAGAATACAGCACCCGAACGGTCAAGGATCGTTATAGAGTGTATGTGTGTGTGTGTTTGTAGGTGATCGTGCGCGTGTATGTGACAAAAAAGAAAAGAAAACCCCCAAACCTTGACGAACGTACACTAAAAAAAACGGCTACCAGGTGTGATGAAACAAATTGTAGAAATGATGGTGATTTAATGTAATTACGAGCATCGGGAAGAACCGGAATGAATTTGTGCAATGAGTGTAGAAGGTCCTTTCAAAACAAAATGAACAAACCGCCTAACTCTAGAATACATTATGTGACGCACACACACACACACATACACTCAATAGAAGAAACCAACAAAATCACACACACACATTAACATGTCGTTACCAATTGCATCTCAGCGAAAACTACCAGAAATGTTTTATTCTCTATTTATTGTGTGTTTGGCAACGGGCGGGTGCACGTGAACGGAGCAGCATGGGCAGCAAAAGTAAACGGTAGCAGTGAGGGCCCAGGCCATCCAGGATGTTGATTGTTAAACATTGCATCGGAAGAGTAGTTTTGTGCGGTCTCTTCACCGGTGGCCATTCATTTAAGCGTATGACCCACTGTAACGATCGTGCAGCAGTGTAAGTAGCAGCAGTGTAGCCAGGAAGGGAATCCAATCGGTGATATGTATAGAGGTTAGATAGGAAGAAAGAGATAGAGAGAGATGGTTATCTCCATCAGGAGAGTGGAAATTATTTTAAATCTTCTAACGCAAATTGGAATGGGAGAAAGATGTTGAGGACGATTTGCCATTAGGACGCTAAATTACAAACCACACATCCCTCTTCAATGGGGGGAGGCTCCATATAGCCACCCTCTTGGCGCACCTGCGTGCTCCGTGTGTGTGTGTGTGTTCTGTGTGTACGTGTGCATTTGTGCACGTGAAATCACTACGTTTTTTACGCAAACAAAACAAATGCAAAAGAAAAGATCGTTTAAAGCAGCGCGAGGATAAATATATGTACAGTTTGTTATATATAAGTTTGAGAAGAAGCTAAGAAAAGGAGAAGAGAAAACACACACACACCTACAGTATGTTTAAATATGCATGCGTAGTGTGGTGGGAAAAGGATTGTAAATTTTGTTTATGTTTTAACACACTTACCCACTACAAACAGCAGATGCAAAAGAAAATGGAAAAGAGAGTGGAAACAAAACCCCGGGAGGATAGGAAAGGCAACCACTTTGCTAAAAAAATACTAAATACTAAGTGCGCACACGCACGTGTGTTAATAGTGATCTAGAAAAGGAGAGAAAGCGAGTGTGTGTGTGTGTGTGTATGCGTGTGAAGGGAATGTTGGGAGGTTTTTAGTAGTGATAGAAACTAATAGTGTAGCTGTACTAAAAACGAAGAAGCCGAAGAGAGGGTGAGTAGGAAGAAAAGAAAAACACAACACACATAAATATGCATACAGCAGCAACAAAACAACACACACACATAAAAAAGGAAACAAAGGATCTAAAACTAAGTGTTCACTAAATGTTAAAGCAAAAATCATGATTACATTACAAAACAAAACAACAAAAAAAACAAGCAAGAAAGTAGATAAGGAAAAAATACGCAGAATTAGTAAGCGAGGCAAGGTTTAATAAGAAGCGGGGTTTAGTAGACAGTAACAGTCCGTTTCATGCGTATGTTTTGCCGGCTCGGTTTGGTTAATAGTTTTCGGTTTATCTTTTTTTCTTTTTTCGAAGAGGGTTTTAAACCACCCACCACCGGAATGGGGAGTTATTGGAGAAGCGTGATGCGTTTTTGTGTAGTGCAATTTGCAGTGCAACAGGCGCTGCAGCATCCTGCCTTGTCGCTTTGTGTGTCTCGGAGAGAGTGTTGTTTCTTTTCCTCTCCCGGTTATTGCGCTTGTGATTGTGTTTCATGTTTTATCATCATTGGTGCCAGGTGATCGACCGGCATGGCCGAGTTTTTGCTTTGGAAATTTCCCCCCTTTTCACGCAGCATACAATAGGCCGTAAATGGGAACGGTTTCAACAAACACTGGCAGTGCAGTACAGTAACGGAAACTTTAATACAAAAAAAAACACACACAGAGAAATAGATAACCATTTATAAATGCCTATTCTACACCATCGTTGCTGTTACAAACTGATACAATATCTAAAACCACACACGCATACTGCAAACAAACAAACAAACAAAGCATACAAAGTATATAAAACCACTGTTCTAACTGTTATGAAAATAATGTGTACACCCAACTTACCATAATGTGCAAAAACAAAAAAAAAAGCAAACAAACATCCCCATGAAACAGAGAGAGTAACTGTTGATATTAACTTTTATTTCTTCCTTGTCTCCACGAGTGAGGAAAAGCGAAAAATCCAACATTTAAGAGACAAACAAAAATAGAACTAACCGATGTACTATTTATAAATATATAAAACTCTCAAAACTTGAATAGTCAGCAACAGAATGTTACCGAATATTATCTACAAAACAAACGTAAGAAAACAAAACACAATGTAAAATGTAAAGTGCAAGTAATAGTGTAATAATACCCTCCCGCAAAAATAATCCACAAAACCCATTATTGCGCAATAGCACAGATTTTAAACCCGCTTTCGACGTGCATCACAAACAGCAACTCACACAAGTAGTATCAGTAAAACTGCGCAACAAGCGGCAGCAGAACAGCAGAAAATACCTACAAAAAAAAAACAAACAAAAAAAGCCGAATGAATCCGTCTATTTACACAGCAAAATAAGCCAACTGTAACTAAAAATGAAAAGCGTGAATTGAAAATTTAACAAATGTAAAAGTAAAAACCACAAACGCAGCAGTGAATGATCCAAGAAGAGAAAAAACACGAAAAAAAATCTTTCAAGAGTTAGCAAGATAAGCGGGCGTTATAGAGAGAGAAAGAGAGAAAGAGATGGATGCCAAACTCGCGACACAACGCAGAAAAGAAGAAAAAACAAATAGCGTAGCCGGGAAAAGAGAAGAAGAAAAGGACACAAAAGAGGGGAAAAACAGAAAACCAGCGGTACAGCAAACAAATTTTCTCTTTACATTGTAAATAGTAGCGTGTACGTATTGTGTTTAAGGGCATTCTTTACATTCCATCTCCTGTTCCTGGCTTTAAAGGGGTGACAACGCGGTCAAATGTTGCCATTTATGTTCTTCTTCTTCTTCTTTACTTTTTCTCGCTCTTGTGTTCTGTTCTATGTTCTATTTTCTGTTTTGCTATCTGATCTACTACTTTTTACTACTACTTCTACTACTACTACTACTACTCCTGCTCTGTTTCCTGCACTCATACAGCGCTTGTCTCATGATGTGTGCGGCGTCTTTTTTAGATATGGTTCAATAATATATATATATTATCTTGCTATTGTTAAACTGTTTCTTTTTTATTTATTTCCGTTCCTTCTTGCTTTTTATGCTTTCTTTCCTTTCTTTGTTTCTTGTTTTTGTCTTATCCTGTCATCTCTCATGTTTTTTTCTGTTATTTTTCGTTGCTTTAAACTTTTTTCTTTATCTTACCTTCGTCTGTTGTTGGTGTTGGCTATTTATTTTACAATTTCTTATTCTTTTGAATCTCTGTTCACTAATCGAACGGTTACCAGTTTCACGCTGTCGAATTTTATTCTCATTGAGTATGTACCTTTTTGCAACAGTATATTTTCTTCTCTGTGGTTCTTCCACCTCTTTTCTGCTCTTTTATTGTTTGTTCTATTATTTTTCACATTTTTCATCTACTTTTCATTTCCTTTCATTTTATTCTGTACCCTTTTAAGACATTTCCTTTTATTTCTGCTCCACCTGCTTTTATTTTTCTTCACCCCTTCCTCTCCAAATCCGACCTTTCAAATGTGTGTTGCTTGCGAGAAGCGGACAAATCGTTAAACAATGAAAACCAAGTAATGAAATCGAGTATCGAATGTGTTCCGAATATATGCATCACTCTTTACAAAGTTACGCACTGTTCGTGTATTAGTGTGGTGTGTATGTGATTAATATGTAGCTGTACAAGCGTGGTCGTAAAGCTTTATGAAAAGGGGGAGGGATTGAAAAAGTAAAACAAAACAACAAACACACACATAAACACAACGTTACCAAAACAAACCATACATACATATAAATACAGAAAAGGATAGGGAAAAGAACAAAAAAACAGTTGCTAAAGTAAATTACTCCTGAAACACAGATGGAGAAATAGAAGCAAACCAAAACACTGTAGAAACGCCTTGAACGATGTGTGTTAGCTTTTAGTAGCATTCAGAGACGGGAGCTAGGACACGGCAGCAAGTAGCAGAAGAAGGAGCCGAATGGGGTAGAATATTAGAATCCACCCCTCCACAAACCCTTTGCAGGACTTTTGCCGTTCCCAGCAGGAGGAATGCTTAGAAACAAAACGATATATTTTTCGATGTAAACTTTTTGTCCCCTTTTAGCCTATCCCAATCAAAAAACAGGATTGTTGGCGGCATGGTCCTGCTCATTAACACACAGACACACATAAAACACACACAGAAAGCTACAGAAACAACACATGAACTAAAATGAAATGCCTTTTCAAAGTACAAACGTGTTTGTTGAAGCGAAGTGGAAAGGACCGATGGAGGTGTTTAGTAGAAGTGGAAGTTCCGAGTAGTGTTCCGTGGGAGGGGGGCATGCGTTGTATTTGAAGTAGTGAGTCGTCGTTTTGCGTAGGTTTATCTCTCGTACCTTGTACATATGATTTGGTGCTGGTTTGCCCCGTACGGAGGGAGCCATCTAGCTAGGGTGACCAAAAAAACACAAAATCTCTTCTCGTGTGTTTGTGTGCGTGTCTGTTACCTGTCATTAGTGTAGTGGATGTGGATTAGATAAAGGAATTCGATAGGAAAGAGTGTGCGAAAAACACACAGAAACACAAACACACACACAAAAACCGATGGAAAATGTAGTAGTCAAAAACGTATCCTCGCTTCATACAAACAAAAAGATAAGAACAACATAAAAAATACATTTTAAATAGTGTGCTGAATGGGAAAAGCAGCACATATAAATCTTTTAGATAGAAAAAGGAAACAAAGAAATAACAACAAGCAACACACATTTGAAAGTAAGTTAAATCGGTTTGGATATGTACTGTTTGGCATTTTGGTAAAAGCAAACAAATTAATCTACAAAATAACAACAAATATGAATGGAAAAACAAATATGAAAACTAAAACAAAACAGCTGCTAAAAGAAGTTATTAGCCATACAAACAAACGAATATTGTTTCGGAGTTAATTGACATAATTGATTGCTTTTTATCATTTATTTCTCCTTCTTAATCCACACACACAAAGAATATAAATGATCCCATTTACACCAGGCACGGGTAGCAATGATCACTCCCCCAACTCGACAGGACAGGCGTGTTAGAGTGTGTGAAGAAAGCAGAGCCGCAGGACAGCGATGTAAGGTTAAAAGGATAGGAAAAAAAGCCGGTAAAAACATACGTAGCTAGTTGTTTAGTCGAAGAAGAATAAAAAGAAGAAGAATAAGAAGAAGAAGAAAAAGAAGAAGGCGAAGAAGAAGAAAAAAAACAAACCAATTTCGCTTGAAAAAAAAAACAAAACATTCCAACAGCCGCCAACCAGTAACAGTACAGCGAAACAGCGAATGCGATCGTGATTGTTAGGTGTGCAAAAAGAAGAAGAAAAAAAGAAAACAAAGCGAAGAAGCTAAACGTAAAGAGGTAAAAAAACACACACACACAAACAAAAACAAACAAAACCGTGGAAATATTATTAGATTGAAAATCATAATTTGCCACAGTGATATATTATTAGGCAGTAGTAGGACGACACTATTAGGATGTAGAAAAACAAACGAGGGAATGGAAAGGAAAAAAAACCTGTGTCCACTGTTTTAGTGTCGTTTTTCCTCTTTTCTTTTCCTTGTCGCTCCGTTGGCATCTCGAATCAATCTCTTCCTCTCTGATCTAATGCTCGCTTGAAGGCGGCGGACCATTTTCCATCTTGGATCATTCGTTGCTCTTTCGTTTTGGGCACGCGTAGTATGAATTAGGCTAGAGGGGGAAGGTCCAAATTTAAACACAAAAACACTGCTGCGCACCACAAAACACACAAACTTTCTGGTTTCCCGAGCTCACTAGAATTCCGCACACATACCCGCATAACGCAAAAGTAACGCAAAAGTAACGCAAAAACTAGCTGTGCAAAACCGTAGCGCAAAACACACACACAAAACAACAACAAATACGCAACCACAGTTGGGGAGTAAAAAACGAAACGAAAAAGATGTGCGAAAAACGTGTGTAATGTGTATAAAATAAGTGTAAGTGTAAAGAAAACGTGCAACCACTACACGTACATCACAAAGAGAAGAAAAAAACAAAGGCTAAAAGCAAAATGAAGCAAAAAGAAAATGCGATATTACAAAGAAAGAAGCAAAACAGTCACGCGTGAGAAGACAAAAAAAATAAGAAGATATGAAAAGTGAGAGAGAGCGAAGCGAGAGAGAAGAGAGAGAGAAAAAGTGAAACAAACAAACAAACAAAAAAATTGGGTACCTTACCTTGATGTGTTTTCAGAAGAGTTTCTTCTGTCTTTGTAGTTTACGATTATTGTTTTGTTTTATCTACTTTTTCCATCTTTCTTTATACATTTTCTTTCTAGAAGCTAGAAGTTTAAGCCGTTTATACGCATAAGTTTAGTACACTAATCTATTCTACTTTACTTTTCTTTCTCATTTTCTTACCTCGTTCCACTGTTCACTCCATTCTCTATCTGTACTGCTCTACTATACAATTTTCCTCTACTTTCACACTTCTTCTTTTTCAACCTGTTTCTCTGTTTCCTCATTTTCCTTAACACACCTACACCTACTTAAAATAGCGTTTGGGTTTTGTTTTAAAGCATTATTTTTCGTCTTCGCCGCCGCTACCCTTATACTTGTTTTATATTTTGTAATAAAGTCGTTAGTAATAATAATCGTGTAATAATTAATAATAAAAATGAAACACAAAAAAAAACTATAACAAAAAAACAACAACCTTCGTTAAGCGGGAAGGGAGGAGGGGAGGGGGACAGAGGAAGGGGCTGTGGGAACTAGATGGGGGAATGGAATATGGAGCAAGGGAAGGGGGAAATAATCGTTGCACGAATGTACCTTTGGTTTAGAATTAGGAAAGAGAGGAAAGAGAAAGAGAAAAGTGAAGAAACGAAAGTGAAAGAAGGATAATAAAATAGCTTTATTGGTTTTTTTTGCTGGAAAAAGTGAAAAACAACAAACGAGAAAAGAGAAAGAAACCCAAACATCATGTGCATCGAATGCATGCATGATAAAAACACACAACACTACAGAAGATATAAAAAAAACACAAAAACAAAACAAAAAAACAATTTACAAAACTATACAGAAACTTACTTAGGTGAGCAAAAAGAAGAAGAAAAAAAAGAGAATAAACGGGAATCTCCCGAACATATGTCGAATGTTATAACAAAAAGAAACAAACAGAGGAAGGGGAGATAACAAAGTGTAGGAAACTGTACTTCCTCTAAGGAAACTTTATATATATACTTATGTATGTGTAGGACAGCAGCAAATCCGTCGCAAATCCGAGCTGTAGTTAAGCGAAGGAGGGGGGTACTGGGGAGCGGAACAAACACATGAAACATGATTACCAATTACTTTCAAAAAGTACATCATCGATAGACGGAAAGGGGTCGGAAATGGAGGAATGGCTTAAGAGTAAGTGTTGTTTCTGTACCGAAAGAATCACGCAAAGCTGGATCAATATAGTGTGTGTGTGTGTCAGTACGATCGATTCGGTTGCAGTGCTCGAGGTGGTTGGGGTTGTAATCGCCGGGTTGTTCAGAAATAGTGTGATGATGCTTTTAAAAAGAAGAAGAAACCGCTTGGCCGCCGTACACAGTGAACGGTCACACCGTCAAACGAGATACACACTAAAACACAAACACACACACATTGTACATTGTTTCTCTACTGCTGTATATCTTCTGTTTTGTGTTTTCTTTACTTCGTTTTATCGATCTTAAGAAGAAGCTGTAACTGTTAAGTTTTTGGTGGTAATATTGGCAGAGTATATATATATACATGTATGAATATAGTGTAACAAAAAACAAACCAGAGATGTAGAAATCATGTGAAGATGAAATATATATATACATATAGTTGTTAAGAAAAAGGGTCTACGTGAACATGATACAAAACATATGCAAACAGGCGGAGGGTCATCAGTGAAAAACGAGAAGTCATTCCTTCTTCTTTTAAGCACTTTTCGCAACCTGGTAAGGAAATGGAAAGGCGATAGAAGAAGAAGGTTTGGCTTCCATGGTTTAATTTATCGTTTCGAAGCCCGAAAGGGAAAGGGAAGAGAACAACAGCAAACACACAAACACACAAACAAACAAACAAAAAAACAAACATAACAACACGAACAACTGGAGATACCATCAAAATACTTATTTTTAATTCATGTATTTAAAATACAAACAAAACCAGACAAGAGAAGGTAATAAAGATGAAAAACAAAAAAGGGTCCTTGTTTAGTAGTTTTGTATTAATAATGATTTTGCATTATGTTGAAAACACAAAAAATAGTTATATTTTTTTATAATTTATACACATTTAATCGTACTTTGGATGTTTTTTTCCTTTAAATATGACGGATGAATGTCTTGCGGATTTGTTTGAATTTTGAATGCGCGTGCTCTGCAGTGCGCGCCATCTATTGGTCGGTGCTGGTAGTAGTAATAGATTTCGCATTTCGCATTAATTTGCTTTTATACATTTTATTATAAATTTAAAATTACTGTACATAATTTATCCTTTCCTTAATCTCTTCTTGCAAACGTCCTTTCTGGTTTCTTCTCGGCTGAAACACCACATGGTACGGTTTCGCCGATAGAGTGATTCCTGGCTTCAGCGTCAACGACGGTGCCATACTCGTGCCATCCTCCGACGCTTCGTCCGTTCCCACCAGACAGAACCGCTTCATTACACCCACGAAGAATGTAAACAGACACGAGCGTGCCAACGTTTCCCCCAGACACCGTCGCTTGCCCTGTCCAAACGGCAGCAACCGTTCCGTGTTGACGATCTGCCGCTGCTCGTCCAGGAACCGTTCCGGTCGAAACACTTCCGGATCGCCCCAATGCTCCGGATCCATGTGCACGTTGCGCAGTCCCATCAGCACGGTCGTGTCCTTCGGTACTCGATACCCGCCCAGTGTACAGTCAGCAACTGCTCGTCTTGGTCCATTCACCGGAACGATGCTAAAGTAACGTTGGACCTCGAGCAGGAATGCCTCAACGTACGGCAACTTCAGACGATCGTCATAATGAGGGATGGCGTTGGGCTCCAGCTGACTATCAATCTCCCGATGCACCTTTTCCTGCACTTCCGGATGAACGATCATCATCAAGAGCGCGAGATCAAGCGTGGCACTCGTCGTCTGTCCACCGGCGATGAAGATATCCAGGATGATCATCGTCAGCTGCACTTCGGTGAAGTTGCTGTCGTTGCTGGAGACTCCTTCCCGGTCGCGCATTTCCTTGATGTACGCATAGATCAGATCGTCCACTGCTTTGTCCTCGCTAAAGTCTCCCTTATGCTCCTCGATCGTGGGATAGAAGAACTCGGTCAGCTGCTTGTTGAAACGACGCACCAGATTGTAGCCGCTCCATTCCGGGGCGATGAAACGCAACCAGGGCAGCTGGTTCAAGGTTCCACCGGCCATGTCAAACACTTTCGAGCGTTCCTGCAGTAACTCGAGCAGTCGCTGCAAATGGTCATCTGCTCGGGCCACTCGAGAGCCAGTCACGATCGTCCACAGCACGTTGATGACGCTGAGCGCGAGGATCGATCCTGGCCAGAGCGGTTGCTCCGCACGGGTGTCGAGCACGTCCAGCAGTTCGGTCAGCTCGGTTTGGATCTGTTCGTGCATCGCCTGCCGTCCGTAGCCCACCTGGCGGAGGTGTCGTGTGACGAAGCTTCGTTGCTCGTTCCAGAACGATCCATCCGTACAGGTGATGCCCAATCTGGAGAAGTACAGAAGATATCCTGTGTAACTAACAACCTTAACGCAATTTCAAACGATCAGTCCAACACACCTTGTTCCCAATGTACGCAACCGAATGAAAAAATTGTCCGGCCGACCCTGGAACGCTTCGTTGCAAAGAATGTCCTTCACTTCAGCGTATCCCAGACCCACCACCACACGCTCACGGCCCAGCTTCAAGCCTATCACGCTGCTCTGGTACGATTCCGACAGCTTATCGAACACGTTCGCCAACAGTCCGCCGTGCTGGGAGGCCATCCTGCGTATCAGTGGTGTATTGCCCACGATCGGCAACCATCTCGGACCTTGCGGGGGGAAAAGATGGAAATAGATTAAATCGCTGCAAAAGGAGAATATGGCACAGACTCTCTTACCCGGAGGATAGTTTGCTGGACGCCATAGTTCCTTCACGAGAAATGCTACCAGCAAAATCAGCGCCAATGCCGCCAACGTAAGTGTGATCATTGTGAGGATCGTTCTGGATGCTCTTCCAAAGGACTGGCGTTGCTTGTACAGGATGCACTTGAGCTCTGATGTGAAGGCAAGGACCTGCGGGTGTTTAAATATAGACACCATCTTTGTTCTCAAACTGCAATGCCGCAGTTCGTGCTCCGTTTGGGTTCGATGACCGTTCGGAGGGTGATGCGTGCCGATCGCATCGTCACGCAATGTGCTACCTGCTTCAATGTGTGAAGCAGCAGTGCGAGTTTGTCTCTAAATGCTACTTCATAACTGTTTTGCTTTACACTACACGACGAGTCTTTCCGGTTCTGTTTAAAATCTACAAGATAAATGCTATATCCACAAGAAATCCATCACATCTTTGATTTCTTATTAACGTACTTTTTAAACTTAATTGCACACCAACAAACTAGGCAATAGGGCTGCTTAAAGCAAAGCTTATCGTTGTATGATTGGCACCGGACTTTCATAAAAAAAGCAAGTTTAATCTAATTTAATGTTCTTCTTCTCGATGTGCGTCTTCAGATGCTCCATCAGCCCGGTCTGGCAGTAGAATGCTTGAAAGCACACGTGACAAATGTACGGTCGTTCACCTAAAATAAAGCCACTATTATTATCAATTCCATAAACTCCTTCCCATAACTTACCCGTATGGACGCGAATGTGCCGCTGCAGATGATGCACATCGACGAAGCTTTTTGCACAGTGATCGCACGTCAGCGGCCGCTCCTCCGTGTGCAGCCGGGCATGGTTGCGCAGATTGGACGTGCTGTTGAAGCGCTTCCCGCACTTATCACACACGTACGGCTTTTCGCCCGTGTGCACACGCAAATGCTTTTTCAGGTTGCACTCCTGGTTGAAGCTTTTCGAGCAGACGGTACACTGGAACAGGCCCTGCGGTCCGTGCACACGCATGTGCGACTTAAGGTGCGCCTCGCAGTAGAAACGCTTTTTGCACTGCTTGCACGCGTACGGCTTCTCGCCGAGATGCTTCCGTATGTGGTAGCGGAGATTGTTGGCCTGCACGAACGTCCGGTCGCAGTGTGGGCAGGGATGCTGCGATTCGATCAGATGCTGCCGCATGTGTTCCGCCATGTACTTCACCTGCTTGCCGCACACTTCGCACTGCTTTGGGCTTTTCGACGTTGCTCCCCGAGCGGTACGTTTCGGACGTCCGCGTTTGCGGGGCTCTTCCTCGGAGTTGGTGTGCTCATCCGCTTCCTCATCCAGAGCGGATTCATCCTCCTCCTCCTCCTCCTCGTGGTCAAGTGCTTCATCGTCATCGAGATCTGAATCAAGATCGGTGAATTTGGAATTGTCTTCGTCCTGGGAAGAGAATCGCTCTTTTCCTGATGACGGCCGTTCGTCCAAATGATCCGTTTCATTTTCGCCGGAGCTTCCCTCGTCCAAGGAAGTTCTTTCTTCGCGTGAGCTACTAAAACTCTTCCGAGCTTTCTTAGGTTCAGCCTTTAGTTTCGGTCGACCAGGCCGTCGTGCAGCTCTGCTTCGAACTGGCTCGTCGCTGACTTTCCGCCTTCCTCTACGTTTGACAATTTTCGTCACGTAAATACATGCTGGTTCTTCCGAATCAACTTCAGATTTGACTAAAATATTGTGTACAAATTATTTCATTTCAAAGGAAATCAATTCCCTCTTTAAACTCACCATCATCACCCATCGGATCGGACATGTCGCCTACATTCAGTGGATCATAGTCGAGCGGTTCCGGGTCCAGATCGGTCTTGATCACGTACTCTATCACCTTTGGCGGTGCATTCTCGTCGAACGCATCGATCCGTCGATGGCAGTGCTCACAGACCGGGGAAATCAAGCCACAAACCGGTGTCACCTGTGGACGATTGGTGGAGCAGTTCAGTAAACATTCATTCACTCTTTATACACACAACAAATTACCTCCACCCGGGTGCATTTGTAGATTTTGTTCAGCATGGCAGTGTCGTCCGCTTTGCAAAAAATCGATTCCATCGGCCCCTCGGTTTCGCCACAAATTTTGCAACACTGTTCCTTCTTCACGAAGGGGCTGAAATGGTAAGTAAAGAATAAGACCACCATTCGCTGGAAGGAACATTCTATTTCTTACCTATCGAAATCAATCTCATTGCTGGTGGTCATCGGGAATGCTGTTTAAAATCGCGTGAAATAAAAAGTACGAAAATCGGATGCGATTGTAAACAACAAAACAAGCTTCCCCGGCAAACAATGCGAGGGTTGGTGAGGTACCCCGGCAAACAATGCGAGGGTTGGTGAGGTACCTCTCGCTCTAATTTCTCTAGTCTAGTCTAGTTGCCTCGCTTCCTCCTATAGCGATTCTGTCGAGCTGAGCTTTCACGTCCCTCACCACATCTCTCCTTCCTACCCCTCGCCTAAGATCGTCTGACGTCTCGCCTGACACCTTTCGTTGTGTTGGTGCTCTGCGGCTGCTGTCACTGTAGAAGTCAGGTTGTGTGTGTAAAAAAAACGTAAACAGTGTTGTTGGCTGATCAATTTTGGTAAGTTTTTTAATAATTAAGTTCTTAATTTTACGTAAGTAAGTGCCATTTTAGCTAAAGTAAGTGGTAGAAGTCCTGCCCAATGCGTGCTGGCTCCGTCGGAAGCGTTACGTGCATGTACCGGCGTAGAAAAGTGGCGTGATGAACAACACAGCACAAGACAGCAGGTAAGTGTTATCCAGCGATTATCATGATGAAGAAACATTATTTTAATAGACTATGACCTCTTTTAACTTGCAGATATAATGCAGAAATGATATGGGCCTGCCGCAGGTGTTTGCGACTGTGCGCTGTGTATGATTGTGTATGATACGGTAAGTTGTAAGTGGGCCACGAAAGAAGAAGAAGATTGTTTGGTGAAGCTAGGGATTAGGATGCTAATCATTGTGTTTATTCCTTTTTTGCAGCCAATTTTCCTCTATCCTGGAACGAGGAACCATTTAAGAACATCCTCCGGAAGCTGTACGGCGAAGAGTCGGGCTCTACCAGCACAACACCCAGCCGGCACCGGGTGCCCCGATTGCGCCGTGAGACGGTGTCGAGCGCTCGTTCACAACGTTCGGGACAGAAATTCAACCCTTCGAATCATTATCTCCTGCCTCACAATAGCTGCAGCAGCAACAGGACCGAACCGACCGCACTACTGATTGCGGTCCTGGCAGGAGAAAAAACCCCACGAGTGAGTTCCTTCTAGATGCCCTATCGCTACATCTAAATCTGTTGTCTCTAAACCTAATGTTTTATCTTTCCTCAGGTCAACTGCGATCGAACAGGCTGCTGACGAACATTCGAAAAGGCGACAAACATTCATCCCCAGCGGCCTACGATGTTCTTAGTGTTCAGTGGTGTGCGCGACCGTCGAAGTGTTAACATTAAAAATTTGAATTAACAAGATAAGACTATTATGGTGATGTCGTGTAAATGTGCGCAAGTGGATTAAGATTAGACTTAAGTACGATTTAAGGCATAAATCGATATGCCTAATTTTAAGTTAAGTGTTTTGACAAGCGCGTGTGTGTCAAGGGGCGGAATAAGCGCTAAGCAAATTAAGCGGCCGCGTCGGGCCCCGTGGTCTTGAGGGGCCCCAAAAAAGGAACCCCCCCCCCCCCCCTCGCTCGCAAGTTAAATTGCTACTAAATCCTTCTCTAGTTTAGAATATTTCCCTGCTAGACGCTTAAACCAAGCCTACATTTATTTATTTATTTATTTATTTATACTTATATATTATATTTATTTATATATTTATTGTATGTGCGGCTTTTACACATCATTTAAGATAAATAAATGTAGATTATATTCTCATAAATCACTACGCATTTTTAAAGGGGGAATAAACATGATGACATATATTTAGTTTGTTTGAAGGTTTGTATGCACGTTCACTAGTTGATTTTGTCTGGATGTTTGCGGACAGCATTTCGATTGCGCATGTCGTTTTGCCTCGTCTTGTGTTTTACAATCCCAACAGCAAGGATGCTGCCATCATTACATTGAATTAAGCTGGTATCAGATCCATCAACTTGTAGCGCACCATACTCGCGATGGGTAGGCCATGTCCTACCCCTGGTACTGAACGATCCAGCCCATAGTCGTTCGCAAAGACAGACAAAAGGAAGCTGTTCATGGTGTGTCAAAAAATGTGTAACAGATGGTAGAAGATGGGTACCTGCGGCTGAGAGAGTCCGTTTCTAACGTTTTATTATCAGTTGGTGACACGTTCAAAAGGATGTGCGCAGATCACGGCCCGATCCTGAGGGCTCACCGTTGAAAGAGGCACTGTCAGCGTGTGATGTCCTCATAGAGAATCTTGACACGGAACCGAGTGTGGCCGTTGTCTCCCTCCTCCTCCTTCCCCCTTCCCACCTTCCCCCCTCCCACCGGAAATGCGTGTGTTTTTGTATGTGGCTTTCTTCTTCTTCTTCCTTATGTAGGTGGCTATATAATCATGTTTTAAAAGAAATAAACCAAAGAGCTGTTGAACGACGTTTATGTGTTGTTTTGTCGCACATTTTGTATTAATGTGGATACATAAAGGATGATAATATCATGCCCGTCATTGGTTCAAGCCTCATATAGACCGTCCCCTCGTAGTAAGGACTGGCCAGCCGGGTGTGTGGTACTAAAAAGACGCTAAAGCTTGCATTGGCTGGCATGACCAGGGGCATGAAAGAGGGAAATGTCGTTGCATGTGGATGGAATGATGAGGTTGTGGGTGGTTCGGGTGATGAATGGTTGGGAGCGGAGATAAATGAATTGGCGAAGCCAGTTTACCTCTTTCCATGCGTTGTATGAGGAATCAATGAAAATAGTCAAATCGTATTGAATTGTGGGTCAATTTTCAGGAAAATCAGGAAAGAAAAAAAATGCGACATTTTTTAACACATGAGTACATTATCTCATATGGCCGTTAAAACCAGCTTACATCGGGTTGAGATCAACATTGGAGATCAACACTTGATAAAAAATCAAATTTCCGGTACGGAATTATTCCTTCACTTTCGCTCGTTTGAAATTGGCTTCATAACCGTTGATCGACATGGCGATCAAATGGCCACATCGGAAACGGCACGGAACGGCAACCCACCAGCATAGCACAAATATTGCTTCAAAACCAGAATTGATCGGCTCTCGCATCGTCAAGGTCACAGGTAAAACCAAATACACTACATATATATGTACCAATCGCCAATTCAAGATACAACTACAACCCTACCATATACCAGTACCAGCTGATGAGCTATCGCACACAAGCGAGCGGCGCGCGCAAATAAGAGGAAGGGGCCTGAAGGAAGAGAGGACAGGGGAAGGCACCGGGAGAGAGAGTGTGTGTGGTCAAAATTTTTGGCCATTTAAATTTTGTCCACCAACACCGTTGCATTTCGGAGCTTTTTTCTTGCCAGAAAGAGATAGCCATACACTTGACATACAGCTGTCTCGCTCATATGACACTTCCAAGGCTCGCAAGCTCTTTAATGCGAGGGCTCTGGAGCAGTGAACTTGTATGGCGTGCGAGCCCTCGCGCGCCCTCGCAAATCGCTGTCACTTGCACTGCGGGTTGCACTGCGGGTCGCGTGCGAAAACACAACAAACCCAGCCGGGTGAGTTTGACGTTTCTCCTGCACAAGGTGTACAGAGTGAGCGTAGTGGTTTGGGCAAATATCTGAAATTAATTCTATATTTCGATAAATTGCTCAAAATCTTAAAGAAAATGCATTAATTACTCTCTAATGATGCAATGTAACGAAAAAATCAACTTGAAATAGCATTTATTCCTGTTTTGCTACGAACTTTTGATTGCACCGACTGGCACATCTCAATATGAGCTCTGTTGACCTTGACCCATCTTGCACATTCGGTATTCGGCATTTCGTGTTCGTGTCGGTTCGTTGCGCGTTGCGCATGCAGCGTTATTTGAAAATTATCCGTTATTTGTGAAGGTGTTTGGAAGGTTAAAAGAGAAAAGCTTAAATTATTAGGACGTAAGCGTACTTGAGCTGGTTTTGTGGTACAGACGTCCACTCGCATGACTGAACAACATGCTCGTCTTGAGTTCGAGTCTCTAATGGACCGTGCCCGTTATACGTAGGACTGACGGTTCTGGTATGAGTACACCAACAAGTCAAAATTATTGCAAACCTATTAGTGGCTTAAGGTTAAAAAAGGTTTTCTTGGATATAGATTTCGTTTGTTTAAATGCATCAATTGATATAACGATACCAAAATACGACAATATTGAGATATTTTTGAAATACTTTGCTTTATAAAAGCTTTTATTTGTTTTACAGCGTTAGACAATATAATTCTCAGTAACCTGCACTTAGTTTCATATTAATTTAATTAAATTCCCACGTAGCCAAACACACACACACAGACACTATCTACCTACACACCCGTTCTGCCAGCCGCAGTGTGTACGGTACCGGTGACAACGTAATACCATCGACAGCGTTGAGCGACGGCAGCTCCTTCCCTTCACATTCAATTTCAAACCGGTGCATAATCGCGCTAAAGAACAGAAAAACGGCCGGTTTGGCCAGTGACTCGCCAAGACAGCGGCGCCGCCCCGCCCCGAACGGTATGAACAGATCGTGCTGCATCACCCGGTCACCCTGCACGCTGAGGAACCGTTCCGGCCGGAACACGTCCGGGTCGATCCAATAGTCCGCATCCATCTGGAGCGAGTAAAGCAGTGGCATCACGATGGCATCCTTCGGTATGCGATACCCGCACAGTTCCACCTCCTCCATCGCTCGGTGGACAAGCCCGCCAGGTACGACGGTCGCTATGCGTTCCACCTCTAGGATGACGGCCTCCGTGTATGGCAGCAAGGGTCTATCGTTAGCCGTCGGCAACCGATCCGGTCCAATGACAGTGTCGAGCTCCTGCTGTACCTTCCGCATCACGTCTGGGTGGTGCAGCATGTACAGAAAGGCAAACCCGAGCACGCTGCTCATCGTTTCAACGCTGGCCTGGAACAGATCCAAGCAAAGGCTGACGAGCTGCGATTCGGTAAACGATTCGTGACGCTCGGTTCGGGACATCTCTACCAGGAAGGCCGAGATGAGACTATCGCGCCTGCTGGGACAGTGTGGATTCTTTCGAATAGTTTCGATCGTTTCCTGCCAATAGAGAGAGAGAGAGAGAGAGAGAGAGAGAGAGGGAGAAAGATAATATAAACTGATGGAGACGTTGAAAGCAAAGGACATCCAACCGTACCTTCAAAAATCCCCAAAGTGGCTTAAGCAGCCGCAACATCGGTCCATACCCAGAGCTCTCCGGGCAGACGTACCGCAGCCATGGGAACCGGTTCAACGTTCCACCCGACACATCGATCACGTGAAACGTCCGATGGACGGTATCCGCCAACCAGCCCAACCGCTCATTCTCCAGCTCAAACCTCTGCCCCGCCAGCAAAACCCACAGCACGTTCAGCAGCGCCACATCCATCGAGCCACTCATCGGGAAAGTTTCTCCCTTCACCACCCGCCGATGGAAGTTTTCCACCAGCTCCTGCACTTCCCGCTCAATCACACGCACAAAGTCGTTCCGGCCCATGCCGAGCTGTTTCATCGTGCGCACGGCAAACTTGCGCTGCACCTCCCAGTGTGGACCATCCGTTAGCGCTACGCCGAGCCGCTGGCCGAACGAACGCATGCGGAAAAAGTACCCATCGGGACGGCCGTCGAACTGATCTTTCGCGTACATGGCACGGATCGCTTCACGGCCCGAAACGACGATGATACGATCCTGACCGAAGCGCACTCCAACGATTGGACCGTATTGGTGGCAGAGTTTGGACCACATCAGATGGAAGTAGTGGAGCGATCGGACAAGCTTCAGCATCACCAAACCACTGCCGATGAACGGGAGCCAGTAGGGGCCTAAAGGAGAGAAAGATGAATGGATTTGGGATACTGAAGCACTGTAATGTAGTCTCACCTGGGGGGAATCTTTTCGGCTTCCGGGCATCCCAACAGCAGTACAACAGCGACAACAGCACGATCACGATCAGTGCACCGTTCCACATGATGGGGGTCTGTACTGGCCCCCGGTCCCGAACACTAAACTGACCTTTCCAACACACACCAACCGGGTCCAACGGGATGAACCACGTGACTGAGACCAGATGCTGGCCATGCCGAGCGCTTTATACCGCCCGAGAGTCGGGTTCCGGGCTGTCCACCCATCCGGATGGGTTGAGCAGCGCAACCGTTTTGTCATGTAAATCTCCTGGAACGAAGCTGAAAACTCCGATAAAGAACCCCAACTCCCCCTTTCGCTCAAACGGAAGAAAAAGGAATCTATTTTTACGCGAACATTACCTAATCTAAACAATCGGTTACAATCTTGCGCCTGCCTCACTTGCAGCGGATGGAATCCAAAGAGGCATGGCACATTGGTGTCCATTCAGTTTTGTTTTGGGCAGCCAGGTTTCGTCGTTGTTTGGTTGTTCCTATTTCGGAAACCATCTGGTGATGGTGATCTACTGGAGTAGATGCAGTGGATCACAGAGCTTGACCCAGGTTCCGGACGCCACGGCTGAAGCTGGAGCCACCGCGTTCTACAAACAAATCATTCCCGTGTGCAACGAGACAAACAACAAATGGGCGTTTTTAGGTTGTTTGGCTTTCAATAGGTGTGTGTGTGAAGGTGAGTGAGTGTGAAATCTCGCGTCGACGAGAAAGACGCCAACGGTCGCATAAAGAACTGATCAAGATCAAGAGCCGTTTTCAATAGTTGGAATGGGTTCGTGATGTAATGTTCATTTTCATTCACAAAAACGAACAGAAACTGAGTTTTGAGTCGAGAATTAAGTAGGATCAGCTACAAAGTGCTGATACTAAGAAGTAGACACTCAAATACTGAAACTAACACGCTCTAAACAAGGAAGCATATTGCGTGATGATGCGATCGGCACGCATCACCCTCCGAACGGTCATCGAACCCAAACGGAGCACGAACTGCAGCACAGAAGTTTGAGAACAAAGATGGTGTCTATATTTAAACACCCGCAGGTCCTTGCCTTCACATCAGAGCTCAAGTGCATCCTGTACAAGCAACGCCAGTCCTTTGGAAGAGCATCCAGAACGATCCTCACAATGATCACACTTACGTTGGCGGCATTGGCGCTGATTTTGCTGGTAGCATTTCTCGTGAAGGAACTATGGCGTCCAGCAAACTATCCTCCGGGTAAGAGAGTCTGTGCCATATTCTCCTTTTGCAGCGATTTAATCTATTTCCATCTTTTCCCCCCGCAAGGTCCGAGATGGTTGCCGATCGTGGGCAATACACCACTGATACGCAGGATGGCCTCCCAGCACGGCGGACTGTTGGCGAACGTGTTCGATAAGCTGTCGGAATCGTACCAGAGCAGCGTGATAGGCTTGAAGCTGGGCCGTGAGCGTGTGGTGGTGGGTCTGGGATACGCTGAAGTGAAGGACATTCTTTGCAACGAAGCGTTCCAGGGTCGGCCGGACAATTTCTTCATTCGGTTGCGTACATTGGGAACAAGGTGTGTTGCACTGATCGTTTGAAATTGCGTTTGGGCTGTTAGTTAACACAGGATATCTTCTGTACTTCTGCAGATTGGGCATCACCTGTACGGATGGATCGTTCTGGAACGAGCAACGAAGCTTCGTCACACGACACCTCCGCCAGGTGGGCTACGGACGGCAGGCGATGCACGAACAGATCCAAACCGAGCTGACCGAACTGCTGGACGTGCTCGACACCCGTGCGGAGCAACCGCTCTGGCCAGGATCGATCCTCGCGCTCAGCGTCATCAACGTGCTGTGGACGATCGTGACTGGCTCTCGAGTGGCCCGAGCAGATGACCATTTGCAGCGACTGCTCGAGTTACTGCAGGAACGCTCGAAAGTGTTTGACATGGCCGGTGGAACCTTGAACCAGCTGCCCTGGTTGCGTTTCATCGCCCCGGAATGGAGCGGCTACAATCTGGTGCGTCGTTTCAACAAGCAGCTGACCGAGTTTTTCTATCCCACGATCGAGGAGCATAAGGGAGACTTTAGCGAGGACAAAGCAGTGGACGATCTGATCTATGCGTACATCAAGGAAATGCGCGACCGGGAAGAAGCCTCCAACAACGACAGCAACTTCACCGAGGTGCAGCTGACGATGATCATCCTGGATATCTTCATCGCCGGTGGACAGACGACGAGTGCCACGCTTGATCTCGCGCTCATGATGATGATCGTTCATCCGGAAGTGCAGGAAAAGGTGCATCGGGAGATTGATAGTCAGCTGGAGCCCAACGCCATTCCTCATTATGACGATCGTCTCAAGATGCCGTATGTTGAGGCATTCCTGCTCGAGGTCCAACGTTACTTTAGCATCGCTCCGGTGAATGGACCAAGACGAGCAGTTGCTGACTGTACACTGGGCGGGTATCGAGTACCGAAGGACACGACCGTGCTGATGGGACTGCGCAACGTGCACATGGATCCGGAGCATTGGGGCGATCCGGAAGTGTTTCGACCGGAACGGTTCCTAGACGAGCAGCGGCAGATCGTCAACACGGAACGGTTGCTGCCGTTTGGACAGGGCAAGCGACGGTGTCTGGGGGAAACGTTGGCACGCTCGTGTCTGTTTACATTTTTCGTGGGTGTGATGAAGCGGTTCTGTCTGGTAGGAACGGACGAAGGTTCGGAGGATGGCACGAGTATGGCACCGTCGTTGACGCTGAAGCCAGGAATCACTCTATCGGCGAAACCGTACCATGTGATGTTTCAGCCGAGAAAGCGAACGTTGTTGGAAGATTGAGCTGTACATTTCCAGCTTTCCCATAATTCAACAAGCCATCCACTACAACCCTGACTAATCCGTCCTCTCTTGATATGATAAGTCGCGCGATGGTTCTGCCGGACTATGAGGGATGAAATGGACATTTGTGCAGTACATATACTCAACCAAAATTGTTGACTTCTACATAGTATTTTTGTGAATTTGTACTGTTTATTTATAATGAAATGAAATAAAAAAACAGGTGTTGTGATAGTCTATTTATCAGATAAAAAATATATTTAAAAGAGCCTTTTCGACATTGAAGGAGAAATAACGGAATTTTCCCCTGAATCAGTGGAATGATTAGAATGATACCAGGTCTTGATGTTCAGTAAATCTCGGACAGACTCTCTCTTCATAATCTACGTCTGCTGCAGTGGCCAACGGACCAATCAACAGTAACAAATAGTGTGTTGTATAGCGCAGCAAATGTTCGTCGCAGATCTCTTAACGGAGAATAGCGATTGCCCAAAACCTACTCATACAACTAGGCATCCATGATCCATCAACAGCCCCATTATGTGCGCATCAAATGGTGAACGTTACTTGCCACAGGACAAACTATGTCTCAGATGACCCTTTAATTTCTTTATAGAGGACGACGTTTGACGTTTAATTGTTCGGTCGCATTTCCGTCGCGCTCCGTGATTTTTCAATAATTCTCTTGTGTTTTCTGCGTCGCATCGCATTGTTGCCTTTTCTACGGACTATTAAACTGTTTAACATCATCGCTTCGTCTTGGCGAATTGTTTAGTTGCATCACAACTGTGGTTTCCTGCTGTTTTTTCCTGCTCGGCTTAGCAGTGTTGTGCTGTGATTACGCGTGATTTCGCGATGGCGGCTATTTGCTTCTCGTGTGCTGAACCGCTAGAGGCCACCGGCTGCATCATCAGTTGTGCATATTGTGACGCTACGTTCCACCGCGGCTGTTGCAAATTGCCCCCCGAGCTGATTGACGCAGTATTGTCCAATGTCGACCTGCACTGGAGCCGCATTGGCTGCACTAACATGCTTAAAAATCCGCGCTGCCGTTCGGTAAAAGAAATAGGCGCCCAGGTCGGTTTCCAAGCCGCCCTCAACTCAGCTGTAGCAGCTATTGGCAAGCTCGTTGAGCCTATTGTCGCTGAAGTTCGCAGTGGTTTTACCCTCCTTCAAACTGCATCCACGCCTCACAATCGGAACTCTGATCCTCGACCAGCTACTGGTAGAAAGCGGAGGCGTATAATCGAGGATTCGGCATCTCCTGGAGTAAACAAAATTGTAAACAGTCGCGGCAACATCCTTTGTGCCGCATCATCGCCAAACGCATACACCAACACCACGATTGCCGTCCAGCCGGCACCTACACAACCGCATGAACTGGTGGGAACCGATCCGTTATCATCACCGCTTCAAGCTGCACCTCGTGAGCCATTCACAGATAGGATCTGGATCCGCCTATCCCGCTTATCAACGGCCGTCACTGTGGAACAAGTGGTCGCTTCTGTAAAGCGTCGCTTATCCACCGATGACGTTATAGCGTATTGCCTGCTGAGAAGAGGGGTTAGTGTGGACAGCATGAATTGGCTTTCATTCAAAGTGAGGGTCCCGGCTATCCTTCGAGATGCGGCACTCACACCATCCACCTGGCCCGTCGGTATCGGTGTACGTGAGTTTTTTCAATCCCGTCAACACGACCACCAAACCTCATCTCCTATAGCCACCCGAAACCGCTTTACTACACGCACACCAGCTACTAGTACTGAACACCGCTACACCACACGCACACCAACAACGACTCACCGTTTAGCCGCACGCACGTCTACTCCACCTGATCCTGAAACAACATCATCACAACAGTGTCACCCCCCGGTGAATGATACCTTGGAAGCACCCAACTCAACACTTGTTTCTGGACCGCCCCAAAACCACCGTGCTTCATCTCCGCACCTACACCAGTCTACAATCGATCGCTTTTTTCTCAAATAGACGAAGTTCCGCTCATTGCACGCAACAAACACGCCAAGCCTCATGCTCTGACAACGCAGCTCAATTGACTTACCGTTTACCCGCTTTATCCAACCGCCATAATGACAACGCTACCGCTGAGTATTTAAGCTGCTATTATCAAAACGTTAGAGGTTTGCGTACTAAAACAAAAGAATTTCACTTAGCTGTATCGGAGGCTGACTTCGATCTCATCGCACTCACGGAAACTTGGCTTGTTGACAACATTCCATCTTCTCTTCTCTTCAACAACAACTTCTCTGTTTACCGCTGTGATCGCTCTCTCAGCGGCTCTAGCTCTCGCGGTGGTGGTGTTTTGCTAGCCGTTTCTAACGCATACGAGTCGATAGAATTACCTTCCCGTGATTGTTCTCTCGAGTATATTTGTGTGCGCGTCGCCTGTAATAACGCACATCTGTACGTCATGGTAGTATACATTCCACCGCAGCTTAGCTCCGAGATATCGACTCTTCGCTCTCTACATGATTGTATCAGCAGCTTCACTCTCACACTGAAGCCTTCGGATCTGCTGTTTGTTATTGGCGATTTCAATCAGCCTAGCATAAGCTGGTCCACAGCTGATCCTTCGTCCTCGCCAGCATACTCATCAATCACGCACTATGAACCAACTGCGCGCTCACTGGCCAACAACACCTTTGTGGATGGATTTAAATTTAACGGATTAGTGCAACTTAATCACATCAATAATTCGCACGGACGCATGCTTGACCTGCTCTACGCTAACAATGCTGCAGCTAAATTGTGTTCGCCTGTCTTTCCAAGTGTTGTTCCGCTTGTACCTCTTGACTCCTACCATCCGGCGTTAGACTTCAATATACGTATTAACTCGTCGACCCGACGCAATTCGACGACTCGACAAAACTCGACGACAACCGCATTTTATCGTTATAACTTTGCTAAAGCTGACTATGTGAAACTGAACGACATGATATCAATGTTTAACAATAGCTTTCATTGTTCCAATTTTATTTCACTTGACGAAGCAGTATGTTCATTCTCGTCCTTCATGCTGCAAGCCTTTGTTGTATGCGTCCCAGTTCAGCGTCCTAAACCTAACCCCCCCTGGGCGGACCGCACACTCAAACGACTCAAACGTGTAAAAAGAGCTGCTTATCGTCACTACCAAACGCGCCGCTGCCAAAGATCTCGCTCGATCTACTTTGACACGCACTCTTTATACTGCAGCTATAACAGGTTTCGATATCGCAGATATTTGAGTAAAATTCAACGTAACCTCTGCAGGTGGCCTGACTCGTTTTGGCGCTTCTACAACAGCAAAACAAAATCCACGCATACACCGAAATCCATTACGTACAAAGGAGCAACAAGTGCCAACACTAATGAAATGTGCAATCTCTTCGCGGATCGCTTCGCAGATTGCTTTTCACCGGCCATGAATGATACCGATACCATTGATGCTGCTCTCGTCAACACTCGGCTGGCGCAATTAACATGAGCACTCCTTTCATCGACAGTGAGATCGTTTTATCTGCCCTAGCGCAACTAAAGCCTTCCTTCGCTCCTGGACCCGACGGTATTCCTTCTACCGTGCTGAAACGCTGTCAAACGACAGTAGCACCTATCCTTGCAAAATTGTTCAATGCATCGCTAGCCAATGGCTACTTTCCCAAAGCATGGAGGAAATCTTGGATGGTTCCTATTTACAAAAAGGGCGACAGGACAGATGCCATCAACTACCGGGGTATTACATCCTTGTGTGCCATTGCCAAGGTGTTCGAACTAGTGATATACAAAAATCTGCTATATGCATGCCGCAGCTACCTAAGTCCGTATCAACATGGATTCGTGCCAAAAAAGTCGACTACCACGAACCTGGTTGAATTTGTAACCTATTGCACTAGTCAAATTGATGCCGGAGCTCAAGTCGATGCAATTGATACAGATCTAAAAGCAGCATTCGACTCTCTTCCGCAAGCAATTCTTCTCGCTAAACTCGATAAGCTAGGAGTTCCCAGCCCGCTCGTACAGTGGCTTAAGTCGTACCTAATTAATCGCACATACATCGTGAAAATTGATAAGCACATGTCCAAAGAAATAGTCAGCAGCTCGGGTGTGCCACAAGGAAGCAATATTGGCCCGCTTCTCTTCATATTGTTCATCAACGATGTTACCCTCGCTCTACCTCCCGACAGTATCAGTCTGTTTGCCGACGATGCAAAAATTTTTGCGCCTATTCACAACACAGGTGATTGTACATTGCTGCAAGACTGCATCGAAATTTTCTGTTCGTGGTGCAAGCGTAATGGACTGACTATCTGCAACGAGAAATGCTACTGTGTGTCTTTTAGTCGATGCAGGAGCCCAGTCACTGGTACCTACCTCATAGACGGCACTGCAGTTAATCGACAGAATCATGCCAAAGACCTGGGTGTTCTGCTTGACTCTAGTTTGAACTTTAAACAGCATATCGATGACGTTGTAGCCAGAGGAAATCAATTACTTGGCGTGGTTATCCGGACAACTAATGAATTCCGCAACCCCATGTGCATCAAAGCTGTGTACAACTGTATCGTTCGTTCGGTTCTGGAATATTCGTGCGTAGTCTGGAGCCCAACTACCGCTTCTTCAATTGCTCGACTTGAGGCGATTTAAAGTAAGCTCACGAGATATGCCCTACGCCTACTTCCCTGGCAGGATCGCAATAATCTTCCTCCGTATGCTGCGCGGTGCCGTCTTCTAGGCCTTGAACCTCTTTCGGTTAGAAGACGCAATGCACAGTGTTCTTTCATCGCTGGATTGCTAAATGGCTCTATCGACTCATCGCCATTGTTGCATCGAGTCGATATCTATGCACCATCCCGAACACTTAGGTCTAGAGAAACTCTACGGCTCGCTCAACCCCGTTCCAGTGCTGGTCGGTCAGACCCTATGTTCCGCATGTCGGCTGTCTTCAACACTGTCTCGGATTGCTTCGACTTCGACATCTCAACTCAGTGCTTCAAGGAACGTCTCCGGCTTTTGCCGTGGCCGCAGTGAATTGCGATGCAAATCTTGTTTTTGCTATGTATTTTTTTTTATTGAACTGTTACATCTTAATTAGGCCATACGGCCCGTTGAAGATTAATAAATAATAATAATAATAATACCATTAAATGAAGTCTATCAACCTTTTGATTTCAATGCGACACTAAAGTTATTTAAAGACCGACTATAAGAGCTAGACTACTGTAAAACGTATGTAACATAAATAAAGTTAAGTTACCGTAAGAACACTCATCCGTACTTTATTCCATTGGTTAAAGATTAAATAAATAAATAAATGCTATAGCTGTAAGATCCCACCCATTACCCACCGTGCGGACAGCAGGCAACAAACGAACACGAACCGATCGGACCCGCTCGCTTCCGAAGTGCGCCAGACGGGCCTACAGCCCGTCAGTCCGTCAAGTGCTCTCGGGAAGTGCGGTTCGTTGGTGAAGCAGTCCGAAACAGTGACAGACAGACAGCCCCTGAGTGGCTGAATTGCGTCAACTTTTGCAACACACCGTCCGGAAGTTGAAGTGATCGTCGCCAAACGGTCGCGTGTGCTAGTGTGCAGTGCAACAGAGCATAGAACGTCAATTGAAACCCCTTAAAGATCTCACTAGAGTGAACAAAGGAATCGGTAATCGGTGTGTGTGTGTCGCCACCCGGCTGTGCATTAGAATCAATTAATAGTCAACGGCACCCGGATCCATGTGGGCTGATCTCGCAGGCGTAACGTTATGCAACGTCGTGTCTAAAGCCGTACCGAAATCAGCTGTGCCGCGCGGTCCGATACAGAGAATGTTCGCCATCCTTCTCGGCCTAACGGTGGCCCTGTTGTGCGCTTATCTCATCAATGAATTTCGTCGACCAGCCAACTATCCGCCGGGTAAGCCAATTGGGCCGCTCTTCGATAGCAGGAACGCGTGAACGCGTGGTCGGGTTGACTTCCGCCATATCGCAGGCACACGGCTCGGCAGACCAACAATCGCTAATCGATCATCACTGCGTGCTGTTGATGGCAGCTTGTTAGACACGAGCCGCACACGAGCCGTCGCAACCGAGACGAATATTGATAAGAGGGAGCCGATTGCGTGAGAATAGTTTCGTTGCCTTATCAGAGACCCCCGTTCCCAGCAACGCACGAAAAGGGAACTCGAATCCGATTGCGTTTGTGCGAGTGTGTGGTGGCTGCTCCTCCTCTTCCGGAGTCGTATGCGTCTGCACATTCAATTATTTATAGATAAGGGTGAGAAGGAGAGCGTAACACAAACACGTACCGCACATACCGTGCGGGTATAGGATTGCATGCTCACAAAACAGTCCCGAAAACAGCTGATACAGCAGTGGGTAAGGAGAGGATCGGAACGGCCTGGGATGCATTAGAACGTGCGCAACAGTATGCTCGTGATGCAGGAAAGCCATGTTGTTGCTGTAGTTCTTCAACACTATTTTGCATTAAAGCCGTGTGCTCGTATTTAAAAGTCAATTGATATTGCTTGCCAGTGAGATCTCGTTAATCGTGAATCGAGTATTGTGGTACTACGATCCTATCCAAACAATCTTCATATTCTGATTACTTCCCAATGATCGGACGATTTTGTTGTCTTCAAAGACATCCCGAGATTACCTTTGGCTCAAATATGGCTTAGTTTGATTCCAATTTTGAATATTCTTGTAAACTTGCTCTTAAAAAGAGTCTTAATAGTAGAATAAGCAACTCTTACCTGTGCTACTACGGAACCAACCCTTACTTGTGGTGCTGTCTTTAGCTGGAGAAATTTGCTGGAAACGCCTGTGCTAGAATACAATAGAACCCGAAGCGTGTGAAGCTGTTATACAAGTGAATAAACTCGATTTCATTTGAAAATTTCCCTGCATTTTCCCAGAAATAAATATCCATCAATCCAGATACCGTGAAACATAACATACCTGTCATGGGTTCAAACTCCTTATCCACTGTGTCCCTCATGCGTAGAAGTGACTGGAGTGAGTCCCTGATCGTCTAATCCAATAGCGATAAAAGGCAGACTTAGTCCAATAACGCTTGATGCGCCTAATTAGAAGAAGAAACATCTCTTCAAACTCTACATAATCTTTGTACAGCGTCCTAGTTTTTCTTTCATAAATATTTGTCTCTTAAAACGGTTTACGATCATGGTCTGCTACCTTTAATATGCACTAGCACTCTAGCACTCTACGTCTGCCAATGCGTTATCCACACTATCTTACCACCGCAAAATCTGGGACTACTACGTCCCACCTATCTAACTTGTGTTTCTATGCGCATATTATGGCCAGTCCATCGGGTCCCAGCGAGCTTGATACACTACACGACAGTGAGATCATTGTCGAGCAACTCGTACAACTCGTCGTTGTATTTGCTTCTTCATTGTCCTTCCACACCCTAAGTATCTACTCCTAAATCGTAGATAAGAGGGTTTTAGCCAGAATTTGGACAGTGTTCATGTCACAATGTGAGTCTAGATACTATAATGGTACGATATTGTCCCTGCTTCTTTCGTTTCGATAAGTTCTCTGAGGTTAACTGGTTTCTCAAGCTATAGCATAACCAGCTGGCAGCCAGCATCCTGTGAACAGAACTTTAAATTTGAAGGCACCTATCCGTACGTCTGCCGCACACAGGACAGGCTCGATAATTTTATTGTGAGATCCTAGGCTTCAGTTATATTGGAGGGTGGTAGTTTGGTCTATATTGGTATCGTCTATATTGGTATATTGGTAATTTGATCCAGGATCCTCTTTGATTTCAATAAGCATAGTCTATTTGTTAATTTTAGGAACCGATGCACTAAACTTTTATACGCGCCTGAAGCACCTATACAGTCAATTACATATAAGAAGCAAAATATTGTTCCATATTTATTATTCATGTACTTTTCACGCTCTCTTCACCAGGTCCACCATGGCTGCCCATAGTCGGCAACACACCGTACATACGCAAGCTCGCCCGTCAGTACGGTGGACAGCATAAGGTGTTCGAGCTGCTCGGCAAAACCTACCGCAGCGATGTGATCGGCCTGAAGCTGGGCCGCGAGTACGTGGTCGTGGCGCTCAACTACCCCGCCGTGAACGAGGTACACCGGAACGATGTCTTTACCGGGCGGCCCGATAACTTCTTCATTCGCTTGCGAACGATGGGAACACGGTAAGTTTCGTTGCTATCAAAAGATGAGCAGACACTGATTCCACCAATTCTAACTTCCAGACTCGGCGTTACCTGCACGGACGGTGCGTTCTGGGCGGAACATCGTAACTTTGTAACGCGCCACCTCCGGCAGGTCGGGTACGGCCGGCAACCGATGCAGGTGCAGATCCAGAACGAGCTGAACGAGCTGATCGATGTGATCCGCGAGCGCCATCAGCAACCGATCTGGCCCGGCAGCATCCTCTCGATCAGTGTCATCAACGTGCTGTGGACGTTCGTGACCGGGACGCGCATACCACGCGAGGACGATCGACTCCAGCGCCTGCTCCGGCTGCTACAGGACCGCTCGAAAGCGTTCGACATGTCGGGCGGTGTGTTGTGCCAGCTGCCCTGGCTGCGGTTCATTGCGCCCGAGTGGAGCGGGTACAATCTGTTGCGCCGATTCAACCTGGAGCTGAATGAGTTCTTTGCTCCGACCATTGCCGCCCATCATGCCAACTTTAGCGAAGATAAAGCGAACGACGATCTGATCTACGGCTACATCAAGGAGATGCGCGATCGCCAGGACGATCCACAGTCCACCTTTACCGATCTGCAGCTGACGATGATCATACTGGACATCTTTATTGCCGGCGGCCAAACGACCAGCACCACACTGGACCTTGCGCTCATGATGATGCTCGTTCGGCCGGACATTCAGGCACGCGTGCGACAGGAAATCGATACCACGCTGCGGTCGGACGAGCTGCCGCAGCAAACCGACCGCTCGCAGCTACCGTACACGGACGCTTTTCTGCTCGAGGTGCAGCGCTTCTTTCACATTGTGCCGGTTAGTGGACCGCGCCGTACGCTAGCAGACTGCAGCCTGGGAGGCTACCGGGTGCCAAAGGACACGACCGTACTGATCGGTCTGCGTACGGTGCACATGGACCGGGACTATTGGGGCGATCCGGAGGTGTTCCGCCCGGAACGGTTCTTAGAAAGTGAACGGGACACAGCAGGCAAGCCCCATCTGCACACGGATCGGTTAATGTTTTTCGGCATCGGTAAGCGGCGCTGTTTGGGTGAGGTGCTGGCAAGGGCGTGCCTGTTTACGTTTTTCGTGGGAGTAATGCAAAAGTTTGAACTACTTAAACCGGAAGGTGGTAATCGTGAGATGGAACCGTCGATTGTGTTGCGGCCAGGCATAACGCTGTCGCCTAAACCGTACGAGGTAGTGTTTCGTCCGCGATGAGATGGTCTTGGAGGGGTGCTCGAGGGATAGTAGGATAGTGGTGGCTTTTGTTTTTGGAATAAGAAAGTGTGCAAGTCCTTCATTTTAATTCTAAGCAACAACAATCATCCAGTCAAGGACCCATCAGCCATCGAACCAGGGAAGATAGCTCCAATCGTCTTTAAGTGCTGCCGTAACTCACCGCTTGTCATTTGCGATACAATAATGAAAATTTAGAGTGCCATACTTTGGATAGTATCAATAAAGATATTAAAACAACAACAAAAGAATCACTCCAATTCCATACAGTAATGAATCAATTTTGGATGCTAACTTAATGAGTCTAATATTTTAAAACAATTGCATACTTTTTGGCGTTATTCAAAGGCAAATGAACAGTTTTTAAAGTCAATTGCATACTTTTGGGCGTTCTTCACAAAAGTTCCGAATAGTGATGGCAAAAATCCGAAGTCGACTCCATTGCGACAATTTCGGAACCGACTCCAGAAAGTAGGTCCAGCTATCATTATCCGGAGTCGTTCGGAATTGTCGGGAGCCCTCCGGAATCGCCCAAAGTCACGCTGAGTCGGAGTCGTCCGGAGTCGGCTTTCTAAACAAAGGCCTGTATACGAAATGCATGTGCAAAATAAAAGACAACAAACACAACGAAATAAAATCCCTGATCACAAGCACATGGCTCCGGACGGCTCCGATTGACTCCGAACGACTCTGAACGACTACGAACGACTTCAACTTCTGACGACTCCCGTCAACTCCGGACGGCTCCAGATGACTCCGATCGACTCAGATCCGGACGACTACGGACGACTTCGATTCCAGGCGCAACCAGTTCCCATTTTGGCGTAGTCGAAGTCAAGCTACCAATATTAGGAGTCGGATCGAAGTGTGGAGTGGGTGCGCTTGATAGAGCATATCATTAGTTCCGAAATCAGATTCTATTGGAATATTTAAAATATTAGAAGTGTAATACACATTTGTCTTAACGAAATTTAACAAACAAGTATATACGTTAACGCAACCAAGCTAAATTTGTCTTATTCATTCCGAATAACGACAAAACCTTAAAGCGCCTGAATGTATGCAACACATATATTAGATTTAGCACGTACATTTCCATCACATTAGAAAGTTGCAGACATTTAGGCGTCAAGCGCCCAGAAACATCGTCATTGCAGAAATCTTTTATCATTTTTTAAAACCCAATTGTTGCTTCTTTCATTCTTTCCAACCCTAAATGATTCAAACCAACATTGTATTTAAATTACTTTGTACATTGTTTTTTTGTTTGCTTTCCACTATGCTTACGTTCATAACCTCATTTAAACACCCATCACAGTGCACCGTAGGAATCAGTATCCGTTATTAACGCTAGCTTACCGCTATATTTACTCAGCTTCCTCCAGCCTGCTGTACTATTTCTACCCTTATAGGGTAGCATATCTCGTCCTTTTGCTCCATCTCCCTCTCGCTCCTTCGCTCGCTCTCTAGCTCTAACGCATGTAAATGCAGCTGCAAGCAGTTTGTACATTGGACGCCTCCACCCAGGGCAGAAGCATTTCCGTTTTTTCCTATTCAACGTTGATTTGGTAACTTTCTCACATGCACAAGCGTCATACAATCACGTCGGTGAAGCTGCCCTACGGCAATGGCCAGGGCAGGCCGGAAAAATCGACCGGACCACCGAGACCGGCATCCGCTTCCAGCAGGCTCATGATGACGGCCATCGCTGCCTCATCGTTTCCGTCCGTGCTGCTGGCTTGCGTTTGCGATACATCTGGAAGTAGTATGGCGGTTTGGAAAGGCGTTGAGTTCGATGTGTTCACACCCCCCTCCCCCTTTTCTTTTTCGCTAAACTCACCATGTTCCGGGCTGATGATGGCGTTCGTCTGCACGTGGCTGTAGCCGGGCAGGGTTCCGTTGATGCGCGTCGTCACTGTCGGCGGCACGACGGCCATCGAGGAAGGCGACACGCCGGTCGAGGTGACCATGCTGTGTTCGCCGGAAGTGATTGCATCGTTCGAATGGTTCGCCTCGGACAGTGCGGAGCTGAAGGTGGGTTGTAGGGTTGGTTCGTTCGGATTGGGACTACTCTCTGGAAGGGATTGGAAACAAAAACAGAAAGTGTATTAAATGCATTTTAATAATTATGTATTAATATGTATTATTGCACATCATTTCTGTATCAAATTTCAATTAGGCACTTGAGATTTAGCACACCAAGTTTCAAGCGGTATTGCCCAAATTGACATCGCTGCAAGTCGTACAACATTAATAACAAGAGGAATAGCACGAGTGAATGGAGTTTTAGGACATTCATGCGCTTACTAATATTACGAACATACTTCATTGTCCTTACCTGACGAAGAGTCTCCGACCCGTCGCTGATGGTCCAGCACCTGTTCCGCGATCTGACGGCCAATTTTGCTCGCCTCCACGTGCGAATTGATCATGCGCTGTATTTCACGTCCATTCGCTGAATAAAGTTTAGGAAAAACAGATAAATGTACCATCAAAATCCGTTTCTTCAACGACGCCCAACGCACACTTACTGTGATTGAAGAACTCATACCCAACGCCCGGCTGGCCGGGTGCACCCGAACCCGGCTCACCCGTACCATCGCCGAGCTCACCCATCCCGTAACCGCCGGCCCGTGCCGTCCCGCCATCGCCCAGCTCCGCCAAGATCACATTATTCTTCGCGATCAGATACTCGATCTCCTTCGTCCACGGATTGCGGAACGATTTCCACTCGCTCTGCAGCCGCACAAAGCCCGTCTCCTTCGTGCGCAACCGATAGACGGAGGTGGTGACGCACTGCGTCCCCTGCAGGGCGGCCTTGTGTGATTCGGCCAGTGCCGGTATGTCCTCGTGGTGGTAGTACTCGTACATGCTCGTACCGAGCAGCTCCTGGGGCAGAAATCCCAGCACCAGCGTGGCCCGCTGATCCACAAACAGAAACTTCCCGTCCATCGCGTGGCGCGAGATGAACTGAACGTTGCGCAGGTTTGGGATGGTGTTGCGATTCAGCTGCTTCCCGTTGCTCCCATTGCTCGGTGTTGCCGAAGGATTACCGTTGCTGGAGGACCCTGTTGCACCACCGCCCGCACCCGACCCAGGGCCCGTGGCGGCGTTACTTCCATTCCGCGACCTTCCACCATTTGCGCCGCTGGGCGTGTGCAGTCCGTTCGACGATAGGCTGCAGCTTTGGCTAAGGTTGGGTTGTACGCGGCCCACCGCCACCAAGCAGGACAGATTGCACGAATCGCCCTCACCGTCGGTTTCGTTCTCCTCCAGCCCGATCTTGGCCGGGGCCCACGATTTCAGGTACCCGGTGCACTGTATCACGGAATACTTCTTGTCTACGAACGGAGAGTGACAAAACGTGAGCGACTGTTTCGCGGGGAGAGGTTGCAGTTGTTGGGAAGACACTCACCAGAATTGACCTGCTTTTTGCGCCGATGGCACACGTTGTTCACGCTGGACACACTGTTCGGTTGGTCGGCTTCCTCCTTCACCTGCACGTTTGCTTTGCACTTCATCCGGCAGAAGAAGGAACGGCGAGCGCCGGGACAGAGCCGCGTTACACCCTGAGGGACATCCGTCTTTACCGGCAGCATTGCTGTTGGAGGGTTTGGTAGAGGTTTAGCTTGGAGCTGCTCCACGGTCTCCATTCGGTGACTTACTTTTGGCATCGATCAGACGTTCCCGTGGGCTTAAATCGGACGATGACAGTTGCTCCTTCACTTTCGCGACGTCTTTCGGGTGCAGAATGTCGAACCAACTCTGCCCAAGAAGATCACCCTGAGAAATTAACATCGATAACAGTTAGTATATCTCCTGCCAACACGATCTTCAACCAATCTTCCCACCTGTGAGTAGTTCAGTATGTGCGATACGGACTCCGACACGTACAGTATTCGGCCCCGATCGCACCCGACCACAAACAGGAACCCTTCGGCCGCTTGCAGTATCAGCATCTTCAGCTCCTGATCGGACAGGAAGGCCGGCTTGTAGTGGCCCTCGGTGTAGGAGTGAACCGCACCCCGGATCGTTTTCAGATGCTGCACCGCCATCCGCAGCACGGTGAGCTTGTCCAGCTTGCGGGACATCGCATGGCACATCGGTATCATCGCGGACAGCTCCGTGATGTAGGTGTTCATTTTGTCCCGCCGCCGTTTCTCGATCTCGCTGTGGTTTTGCCTGGAAAAGTTTGAAGTTCGAAAACATAGAAAGCAGGGAAAAGTTGAGAAGAGTGCCAAAAATAGGGTAAGTGATCACAGGTCTCACTTTTTGCTCTCGTCGGCCGTTCTGACGGATTTTGAATCATCACAGGTGTCATCTTCAATGTCGCTCGTGTCACTACAGTAGGGAGAAGAGATGAAGAGAGAAAATAGAAGGGAGAAAAACAAATTAGTATGGGATGAGCGAGCATTCAGGTTATATACTATCTTCAGACCACGGCGAACTTTGACAACAGGGTTTGAAATTGCTCAAAATCTATTCTAATCTCTAGAGATATCGCTGCCTATGGGATATGCCATACTCTACAGGAAATATTTATTTCGGAGTTTCTTCTAATAATCACTCCAACAGATATTATGTAGCTCTTTAAACTCTCTCCTTCTTTTGATTTGCGAGAAAAGAGCCTCCCATGATAATGAAACTAAGGTTCACGTCTTCATACTTTGAGGTTTCAAGAGACAAGAGAAAGTAAGCCTCTGACTATCTAGAGTCAAATATATGCTCTTTAAACTCTATATTTTAAATGACATCTGTTGATTAACTCTTTTGACGCAACACATCCAGATGTTTTGAGTTATTATAACAGACCTGAATTATACTTAGACTAACGGAAATTCTGAGTTTGTCTGAATAGTACGTTTGGGGATTCTTAAGCAGAATATGCATTAGCATGCTGTACAATATCTGATAATCTTTGCACCGTTACACCTGCAAGAGCCAGACATAGATCTATTCTCATCTCGCCGACCTTGCTTTTTTACTGTTTTCCAAGTAAGTTTGAATCAATAGTATCGATTTTAATGAAAAGTCCAACTTCTAGCATAGGCATGGAACAACGTAATTTTCATTACTCTTATAAGGTTATACTTATAAGGTAGGTTATAAGAAAATATAAAGAAATGAACAAGCAAATGGTGGTAGTATCATCCGATCCGGCTCAGAAGGACTCCCTGGGCCATAATCAAAACGAAGACGATTATGAATACAATTACATATTTAATAATCCCTAGCCGATCTCGTGGTACACTCGTCAACACATACTACTTCACAACAGGCCCGTCATGGATTCAAGCCATGAATGGACCGTGTCCCCCATACGGGGTACTGAGTATCCTCCTATGGGTAATCAATAAGACACTGAAAACGCCAAGTCCACTCAGGCAGGCCTTAACCAACAACGGGTGCTGTGCCAACGAAGAAATAAGCATTCTTTACGTAGCCTAGATCCCAGATCCAACTAATGGACCGGTCTCACCATCTATCAGGATACAAATGCGACATGCATATGGCCTGTTTCAGTGGTATCAAAGTTTGGTTCTATGGCACTAACTTCTCAAGCCACAGATAATAAATGTTGGAATATAAACAGTTAACTCTGTTCTTGAGGAATTCTTCATACGCCTGTGTGCCTAAGCACACCGAAATAACTGTGTAGCTCATTACGTCAAAGAAGAACAACACTACACGCTGGAATTAGACAATTTCAAAGGTTGCGTAGGTAATCTGACGGCAAATCAGACCCACAAACAGTTCCCGGACCGTATGTCGTTTACTTTTAAGCATTTTTATACATCAATTTTGGAAGAAACGTGGATCGTTTTGCGCGTTATAGCAATAAATCATTACCACGAGCGCCAAATATAGCAAACATTACCCTTAACACAATACTTATGTTGGAAGTACACACTGATGTTTGAGTTCGCAGTGTTTAAATTTATCCTGCTTGTTGGAACAGCAACATATTCCTTATGCCATGTGACTCATTTCCTCCGAACTACGAAGCAGCCCAGCACAACACACACACACACACAATAAATGGATCTCAATCACGTGATGTGTATGGTACGAAAATAAATGCAAACCTTTAATAATGCAATGTGCGTTTGTGTTAAAATTAAATAAAGACAATTAAAATCGTTGCTCCAATTTACAAACACCTGTCGATGTACGATGGAAATTCCCCCACGCCAAGGGCGGAATCGATCAGGATGCCACGTTCAGATGGTTTGATTTTTCCATTCTCCCTCCACTCCACGCACTGGGAAGTAATACGGGAGCGCGAAAAACTCACTCACCTATAAGACGCTACACCACAAAAAACGTATCGCACGACCGCGCGAATCCTTACGAGTGTTCGGGGCCCTATTTGGTACCGTGCGACAGCGTAAATTACATTACGTCAGCAGGCACAGCAAAAAACAAAAGCAGGAAAAAAGCCACTCACACCATCAAGACTAGCTGAAGGTAAAAAAAAACACTCCCAGGGATGTTTTACTACTTCCGTGGCTTCCTTCATCAACCTGATGCCTGAGTCTGCCGGCTTTCGCTGTGCGTTTCTTGAACTCCTGCGCGCGAGAGGTTTCCGTGAAAAATTAACACCCTTACCGGTCCGAAAAAGTTTCGCCTGGCCCCTGTGTCCTTTGCCGTCCCCCCCGTTTGCTGTTTGCCGGGCGTGATAAGCATGGTTTACATAATCATTAAATTAACCCACCATCCATATCGCTCCATATCGATGGCATCATAAACGGGGTAAGAAAACCAACCAACACTAGAAGCAGGAAAGGGAGATTGTGTAATGACTGCTGCTGCTGCTCGGAAGACTTCTAGGTTTCCATAGCAGTACAAAGATCTTACCGTGCGGACAATATCGCTCTTTAGTGGCAGACGTAGCCTGCGGTGCGGTCAGAGGGAATCCTTTACATTTGGCACCTTTCTTGGTCGGGCTAAATTAACATCAAACGGTCGCTTGAATTCACAAAACCTTTAGAAACGTCACTCAAGGGGGAACTCGCTTTCTTATGGAAAACTTTACGTCCAGAACTTTTCTGTTGCATTTTCTTTCCAGCTCCCAACCTAAAGGGGCCTAAGTTTGATGATGCACATTCGTACGACTTCCCATCTTTGTGCCGGAAGAGTTCCGGAGCAGGGCTCGATCTCTCGAGGGTGTTGGGAACGGCGTACAGGCTTTAGCAAGAGGCTCGGCTGACGCGCACAGGGCTTTTTGGGTTTCGGCAAAAGGTTACCGTGAATGCATTCTTACACAACACTACGGAGAGGTAACTTACTTGAAGGAAAACTTTCGCTTCCGCGCTCCGCCGGACGCGTGCTGGTGGTCATGGTGCGAGTGTCCGTGGTCGGCTAGGTGCAGCAGATGGTTGCCGCTACCGGCGGCCGAGAGGGTGCTGAGATTGCTCACCGCAGACATTGTGCCGGCCAGCGACGGATCCACCAGGAGGGACGCATCCGGGCCACCGGTCATGTGCTCGGTCGGCACCGCACTGGCACTACGGAGGAGGAGGAGAAGGAGAAGGTGAGGTAAAATTAAATTGACAAAAGAATGTTAAAGATATGTAACAATTTCTCAAGTCTTGGAATGATCAACACAAATTAAAATTGATAATATTAACAGTGATATTAACAGTCAACAAAAAAAAAGCCAAATGATAGCACAAAGGGGGGAAATACATTCAAAATAGGCAATAAACGAAAATGTTTTCAAAAATAACCATTTATTAGAAGCTTTTTTTAAACAAATTGTATTCTCATCTAATAACAATCAGTATATTCAAACTTTTGCCTAGTTTCATGTGTGTTTGGGCGTTGTTAAAAGGAGTATAATAAACTGGCTTTATAATCAATACAATCATGACTTTCTATTCAAATAAAAATGATAATACTAGACGAGATACAAACGCCATGAGAACCCCAGGTTATGCATATAATACGCTTTCATTTTAATAATTTATGTAAAAAATGGTTCTTTTCATTCGAATGAAGCATTTTGTATCGAAATATGTGAAGATAAACCTCTCTATCTAATTAATATCATCATAAAAGATAATAAAAATTAAACCTACACATTATGTTAGTAATTTAACCATCCATTTACCGTTCAAGAATGTTAGAAAATTATTAAATTAATAATCAAACTAGTAGACGTAAAATCACATGAAGGCTTTCAATATAGATTATTATTTTCTTTTTCAAAATAAAAATGAAGAACATTTAAGACATTCTATGCAAAAAGTAACATTGCGAAGATATACAGTCCGATCCCGAGCTAATGCGGTTAATGTATTCCGATGACATAAATATAACTCGAATATCGTTAGTCGAATATTGCGTTTTAAGCCAAAATACATTTTAAAATCGCATCGCAAAAGTACTGGTAATTGGTTTTCGCAGGAAACTGTTTTCCCCAGTCATCGGACATAAAATTGTAGGCATTTGAAGAGATTGCCTTCAGTTTCTTGAGCGAATTCTTCTTCATCATCTCTCGTAGGTCATTGTTTTCCATAGTACACCATCCATATGAATTTTGTGGCATTATCTACTATTCTGCACAGAAAATTCCGTTAAAAACCACCAAAATATAGACAAAAATATAGAAAATATAGAATTGAAGAAATCGCCAAAGACAACAGATAATAGCAAATATTGCATGTTAAGGTATGTTAAAGATGCGAATTACTATAACCACTCTTCTACACTAATTCAAATCACAGAAGAAAAAAAAGATTATTCTCCTCTCTAGTCAAGTCGGTACAATTTGCTGCAGAAACCGCGTATCTTTGAGTCCTTATAAGTAAAGCGCCGCGTAGCTCGAAAACTGACTCTATGTGCATTCGGTTGTTATTACCAATCACTTTAATTTAGTAATATATCAACTTTAACCATTTTAAATGAAAAAATATATTAAAACTATTGCTAGCTTTTTCCTACTTTTCTAGAAGCTCTATAAGCACTGAACAAAATATAACTAAAACAAACTTGAATGTTGCTCATTATTAGGGAATCGGATGAAGTTATCCACATTAGCACTAATGCGTACGTCCATGAAACATCTTCCCTGACTATCTTTTACTTAAACCATTTTAGAAAATGCAACTTTCTATCCCTTTTGCGTGCCGCTAGCTCTAGCAACAACAATCACACGCCTTCAATGCATGCCACAGAACAACAGCAACAACAACAACAACAACAGATGGGAAGCTTCTAGCGCAAAGACTGCTTTACACCAACTGGTACGCCACAACGAACGGTCATGCAAGCGAATATTTACTTGGACGGTGAGTTGGTCGCTGCTCCAAGCTCATAGAAAACGTTATGATGGTGATAGTTCTGCAACAGGCCGCCGGTCGTGATGACCGGATTGGGCACCTCGCCGTCACCCCCACCAGCCGCCAGTGTCCGATGGGATGCCGCCGATTGATGCAGCTGCTGCTGCTGTTGCTGTTGCCCGCCACCGGAAGATGCACAGGTAACCGCCACACCGAGCTCGGTCAGCTGGTGCGGTTTCAGCTCATCCAGTGCCAGAAACTCGCGCTCCTCGTCCGGCACCTGCAGCACACGGTTGTACGGTAGATCCTGCAGGGAGAAGTTACGCGCCACCATGATCGCTGTTTGGCGTGGCACACACGGACACACACATACGGACACCAAGACACCGTTTCACATTGGACAGTGCCGTCGGATGCTCATATTATTTCACTCAGGGGATCACTGCACACACTTAACGATAGAGCCAGCACTATAAAAAGGACTCAAAGGAACTACCAAACACACACGAAAAGAAACATTATTAATCATCACATTCACGTCACATAATCCTCTCAAAATTGCACGAACAATCGTCGCTTAGAAGCTGATTAAAGGTATCCATGTAAGCTGCTTAACGGTTCCGTAATGCGATATATGCCGGCGCATTCAGCAATTGGTTGCGCTATCTCTCACGCATCAACGATATTGCGTGATACCCACACCCAACACTTTCTCGTGATGATGATGATGATGATGATTAGCTCTTAGTAGGTCAGTACAAATGACACATAGGTTTTTATTTTTAGAACATATGTGTGTACATTTGCACTATTTGCTACAAGCAACGGCGTAGAATGAATCAATCAAACAAACAACACAATTGCATAACGACCGATAAGGAACACAGAGTGAGCCATTTGGAACCATTTGTGTCTTCCGTTGTTCCTTCTCTAGCTTTGTTTTCTCTTTATCCCTCTATCTCTCTCTCTCTCTCTCTCTCTCTCGTTCGTCCTTAGGAGGGCGCCGTCATGTCGTAATCACCCAGCGGTCACCGCTCGGCTAAAACCCGTATATGGCCACCGACACGGCACAGCACGGCACACTCTAATAGTATTATTCCGGGAATGATCTGCCCTGCGAAGCCGTCGGAGGCCGTCGGGTTCTAATTAGATTATGCAACGCGGATGACACGCGGCCACCGGGAGAGTGAGTGTGGGAGCTTTCTTTCCAACTTTGCTTCTTTCAAACACATACACAGTCACAGTGAGAAGAGGCAATCTGCCGGCATCAATCCAACACCATCCAAGCAAGCACACACTAAATTCCAAACACTCACTCCCACTTTTTAATCCACGACAGGAATCCTGAAAGGCGACAGACAGTGCGGTTTGTCGTACCCTTAGTGAACGCGCTGCAACTTCGGTGACTTCAACTGTGCGCCGGCAACGAACCCGCGCGGTTGGGCTTGCTTCAACTGTGTGACACTGTGGCAGCAAAACAGCAGCACTCCTTGCAGCACGGCCACTGTCTGCGAACGGTTTGGGGCGGACCGTAGCTGACAGGGCGCCATTTATAAGCTCGCTCGAGCGCTCGGAACTCGGGACAAAAGAGAGAGAGACAGAGCGAGAGAGAGAGTGTGTACGTTCGCGTTCGGTTCGGCTGTGTCCGGATGCTGTCTCGCTTATTCCTGAAAGTGGTATCCTTCCGTTCGTTTCCGTTGGAATGTGACTGGGTCAGAGGGGCGGCTCATCTTCAATTCGGTATACTAAGCGTATGTAGATGACGTGGATATAGAAATGGTCCACCACTTCGAGCGAGTTGTTCGAAGGCGGGAAGTTACACAAGAAGAGGTCTTTTGAAAACATTCGGTTGATAGAAAGTCCATTTTGGATAACATTTTAGTTTGATTTTCGTTGTTTTAAACATGAAGTTTTTTAAACGTATTCCCTTAAGCCATAATAATGTACCTAGTAAATCCCACAAAACAATGCCACCTACTCGTAAAATCCCACATTAAACGCTTCGTTGAAACCGAACGCCAGCTTCGTGCCCGTTTCGTGGGGCGCGCATGGTCAAAGCGAACAGAAACGGCTCCTAAATAAGCATTGAACAGGCATTTCCCTTGCTTGGTTTCGTGCCCTCTCTTCTGTAGCACCGTTTTCCGGTAGGTCTAGCAGCAGCTCCCCTGGTCCTCGGACAGTCGGTGAACGGTGTGCGGCAGATCAACAGGTGTCTGTGGCAAAATTCCGATCCTACTCACTGTAGCCTTTAGTAGCCGCAGAGAGAGAAAACAAAAAAAGGTTTGAAAAATAATCCAAACAGTTGCAACGGTTGTGCCCGAACAAAGGCAACACCAGCGCTCGTTTACGCAATACTCGGGTTCGTCTTACCACCGCCTTACTCTCCTGTCATCCCGATACCCAGGGCAATGATGTAATAATTTCTGTGTCTTCTTCCGTTCTCCGAAAAGGGAGAGGGAGAAAGAGATAGAGAGAAGGTTTTGCATGAAGCTTGGTACCACTGCACATGACAGTCGCATGTCCGCTGCATGAGATCTGTTCGAGCTCTCGTTCGAAAGGCTTTTATTTTTAATCGTTATCGGAAAATCGTTCACCCACCACCCGCTAAGGGTGACCGCCGGAACCCACTGAACTGAATGGGAGCATTAATTGATGGAATTGTGTTCTGGTACAACAGGTCGTAGGTAGTGTATGCAATCCACATACAGTTCCGCTACTGTTAAATCGAATTTGTGTTGAACGTTGCCTAACTTTAGGCGTAAATTAAAGCGACAATACTGGAATTTCTTCTGAACGATGATGTAATCATTAAAAATAATCACAAAACTGCAACGTTTGCTTCTTCCCAAAACCAAACACACACAAACGCTCCGTTTAATCTGTTGTTTGATCATCCATAGCCGATTGGCCAGTTGTTGTGCTGATGCGATTACGACCGCCCCGACACCGACTCGTCAACAGCGCGCGTCCGTCCAAAGGGCGCATTATTATTTTGGAATTAAAATCAACCATCCTCCAACCGACCACGGATGGGAGGTTCGATTGCGACCGTCCGATTTCACAAGAACCGCGAATCGCGCCCCTAGACAAGCCCATCGCTTCCCGATGCAAACATTTCCCGTCTTCCCGGCCAATGTTTAATGGATGAACTGGCTGAAAACTGGCGACAACAGCGGCACATGCTAATCCCCGCGTCCGATGTAAATCGTCCGCGCGCTGTCCGGTCGTTCACTTTGTTCCCCCTTTTTTTACGCCGCAAACAGGCTCTTTGTAACGCAACTGTTTTGGCTGTGGTTTTCGATTAATGCTTGTCTGGGTGTATCGTAACCGGCCCCATCTTGAACATGTAAATGTTCTCGCAGTCGCGTCAAACAAACATCCCTTGGACTGAATAATCTGCCACGGAGAAGCTTGCTGCAGCAGCATACGAATTCGGTAGAGCTCTGGCACAATCGGATTGAGCAATCCACGCCCTCCTTCCGGTGTACAAAGGTGTACGAAGGCCCCCCTCTCGACCGCCAACAAACGCGCACATCCGATAGCGATCGTTTGGTTTCAGGTTACGCACGGCTCCCTGCCAGAGTGTTACGCATTTACACGGCGCTCTGCTATTGCCGCTGCTGTCCGCTTGAATGGTGGGCCCACTTTCTTGTGGTCGGTAGGCCTGTGGTGTATTCCCAAGTGGCAGGGTGTTAATTAGGTGCGGAATCCTGGCAGGGATCGATTTTCATTTCAATTATCTCGCCGTAAGAATGAGTATATCTCTTCGAACGGAAAGGAAATCAACTGTGCTCTTTAATCCAGTGTTTTCTTATAGATGAATATCAATTCCTATTGCATCCTTAGATGTTTCAGTGGATAAACCAATAAAGGTGCCATTTAATGGATTAATTTTATTAAGTAAAAACATCAAATTTAATTGTAGTTTATCGCTCTTTTGTTTCTCCTACATCCATTTACGAATGAAATGTTCAGTTTAATACTGAAATTTATAGAAAAATCTTCAAGCAAATCAAATAATGTTCCCTTTTTCTGTCATCCCCGGGTTGGCAAATCATCCCACACTGGCGTTCAAAAAACCCCTTTTTTATTGAGCTTCACGTGCACTCATATTCGTCAAAAGACTCGTCAAATATCTGCCAAATCCAGCACCGCGGAGTGCCTCTTCCAAGCAGCTGTTTCTTGCCCTATTCCATCCATGCTACAACGATTACCCAACGATTTCCCCTCGGCAAAAATGGCTTTAATCGCACCACCAGCAGCAGCAACAGTCTTTTGTGATGGCGAAGAAAAGCTGGAGGACCGCCGATTCATGCCAATCGCCGAACCGAAACCAAAACGGTAGCTACACCAACAGGTAGCTGCTACATGAGGATTCGATTGCTGGACCTTTCAGAAGCAGAGCGGGCGAATGGAGAGACAAAATCAAACAAAAAAGACAAACATTACATAAGGACGCCCTAGCGAGCGAGGGGGCGTGAAGTTGAGACATTCAGGTCGTCTTGTTTTTCATTTCATCAGTTCCTTCGGCAGACGGAGCTGATGTACTTTTCCTCTCAAAAACAATACTAACTGGGACGAGCCTTTTATTTCTGTCAAGTTAGCAGTCCGGTCCCGTTAAATCCAGATCGATTTTTAACGATGAATACACCGAGCGAGTGGCGACACACCGTTTCTGATGTTTCCTTCCTTTCCCTGCACAAATAATTGGCTCGCAGGATAAAGGGATCGAATTATTAGCTGCGCTTGTTTGATGTCTCGCTGTCGAAGGTGACGCTCCTTGTGCTGTGGATGTGGATCAGGTGGCATAACTGCAAGTGCTTTCATTGCAGTATTTTGCACCTTTTGATACACCGCGTTGCATTTACATCATTATATTTTCGCCTTTCCGGTGTACATTGTTCCGGTTGGGTAGGTTGCTGATGCTTTCTTTGTTAATTCTATCGCAATGCTGGTGCATTTTTGTCGGAGCAAAATGGAAATATTCCTTCCATTTTGAGAGCATTGTGATACGATCTGGGTTGAAATCTACTTCCGTTTCTTACTTTTGTGCTGTGTAGTTTTTAGTTTTTCTATGTTGTTTTGTGATACAATTCTTCATCACATGCCAGATGATGTCTCACTCCTAAATGCAGAATCCATTCTGATTGCGATAACTTCATCGAGTCAAACATTCCGATGACATACAGGGTTTTACAGTCCAATAAACAATTGTCCACATGCTTCAAACATTTCCGGATTTGAAAAACATAAATTTCTATCACGTGTAAATACGTCAACCCGCATTTTGTACACTGTCCACATGATTTAAATAGTTGTTAACTTCGAATGAGTATACATTATACGCAGCAAGGTTTGTCTTAAGCATTTGCACAATTGTTTATTGAACTGTCAAACCCTGGAAGCAAAGATATCTTCTATGAATGACCAATAAACACTTTTCCTAGAAATAGATTTTTTGTTTGTCTTTTACTTACTTTACTACATACGCTGATGTTTATAGTACAACATACTCCGTTGCATGATACAGGGTTTCCCACGATTTATTGGTTGGTTCCCATCAATTTTTGGTATTCTCCCATTTTTTTTTTTTTTTGGTGGGTTCCTACGATTTTTTGGTCGTTTCCCAGAATTTTTTGGTCCAATTGTATTGATATCCAATCGGAAAATACCAATGAATTATGGAACGAACCAAAAATCTATGAGATACGATCAAAACATCATGGGAACTGACCAATAAATCGCACCTAATAAGAGAGATAGAGTAATTCATATATCTTCTCACAGTAGTAAGAGCGAGGCAATAGGATAAACGGGATCGATTAGAAGGATCGATAGAGCTTCCTCCTGATTTGGATGATCGCCTGGTACGATTCTTTGAATTTTGGTCCACGCTAGTAGCGTTTCGATTGGTCGCAGCATCCTTCAAAGGTGGCGGAAGGAGTGAGAGAAAGGATACACTCTCCGCTCGTCATCTTTCCTCTCATATGATAAGAGCATGTGATAAGCGCCTAATAGTAGAGAGGAGCTTTAGATCTTCTCACAGTAGTGAGAGCGAGACAAATGGATCGATTAGAAGGATCGATAGAGCTTCCTCCTGATTCGGATGATCTCCTGGTACGATACTTTGAATTTTAGTCCGCGCTAGTAGCGTTTTGATTGGTCGCAGCATCCCTCAAAGGTGGCGGAAGGAGTGAGAGAAAGGATACACTCTCCGCACGTCATCTTTCCTCTCGTATGATAAGAGCCTGTGATACAGGGTTTCCCACGATTTATTGGTCAGTTCCCATGATTTTTTGGCCGTTTCCCAGATTTTTTTTTTTTTGTTTATTTGTATTGATATCCAATCGGACGATACCAACAAATTATCGTATTAGAAGAGCAATTCTCGCAAAACTCTACAAAAATCTGATAAATTAAAATCAATCCTAAAATATATTACACATCCGAGTTTCTTTTTTTTCTACTTGATTTAAACATTAAAATTCAAACAATTAAATCTTTAGGAAATGAAAAGCGCAAGCCTAAAAACAATATTTTTATTGATTTTTTAGAATGTGTTTAAGGGCTTTTGTAAGCGGTTCAACGAAACAATTTTCTTGAATTAAACCGACTTACAGTCAAATTTTAAACATAAAAGTGCATCACAGGTGTGTTATGGGAATATGTTAGCTTCGTCATACCTTTTTATACAGGACATTTTAATGAAACGATACGACAATTTAGATAGCGACTAAGATTTGTGTAGTATCTTGTAGTGATGGGTAAATTCAACAAAAATCCGGAATCGCTTCCGAATGACTCCGCCAAAATTGGAAGCGGTTCCGGAAGGTAGGTGCAAAACTCCGACCTCGGAGCCGTCTGGAGCCGTTCGGAGCCGTTCGGAGCCGTCCGGAGCCGTCGGAGCCGTCCGGAGCCGCTAGTCGGCAGCCGGAGCCGTCCGGAGCCGTCGGAGCTGTCCGGAGCCGTCGGAGCTGTCCGGAGCCGTCGGAGCCGCTAGTCGGCAGCCGGAGCCGTCCGGAGCCGGCGGAGCCGTCGGAGACGTTGGAGCCGTCGGAGTAGTTGTAATAGTCGGAAGCATTCTGAAGCGCATTAATTTCCCGATATTAGTGATAATTTTATTGTAAAAAACAGCTTACGAGTAAAAAATAAATTCTTAATTTATTGATATGAAGTTTTTTTGTGTGTTTTTTTTCAAAAATAAAGCCAAAAATAATTGTTTGCTCCGTAGATATAAATATACGAAAAAAATGAATCAAATTAGGAGGTTATTTTTATTTTTTTAACTATCAATCATCCGTCCATCTTTTATGAAAATAAAGATCAATAATAGTTTGATTCATAATTTTTCCCTAGATATACGGAGCAAACAATTGTTTTTGACTTTATTGTTTAAAAAAAAATACAAAAAAAAACTTCAGAGCAATAAATGAAGAAGACTATTTTTTTACTCGTAAGCTGTTTTTTTAAATGAAATCATCGCTGATATCGGGAAATTAAAGCGCTTCCGAATACTTCCGACTATTACAACGACTCCGACGGTTCGAACTGGCTCCGTAGGCTTCGACGGCACTGACGGCCCCAACGTCTCCAACCAGTTACGTTGGGTCCAACGACTACGACGGTTCCGACCGGCTCCGGACGTCTCCGTCGGCTCCGTCGGCTCCGGACGGCTCCAACCGGCTCCGTCGGCTCCAACTGCTACGACGGCTCCGACCGGCTCCAGCTGCCGAGTAGCGGCTCCGACGGCTCCAACGGCTCGGACGGTTCCGGACGGCTCCGACGGCTCCAACGATTCCGGACAGCTCCAACGGCTCCAACGGCTCCGACGGCTCCGATGGCTCCAGCTGCCGACTAGCGGCTCCGGACGGCTCCGACGGCTCCGGACGGCTCCGGACGGTTCCGGACGGCTCCGGACGGCTCCGGACGGCTCCGACGGCTCCGACGGCTCCGGACGGCTCCGACGGAATCGACGATTTGAATTTTTCGGAATCGGAGCCGGAGTGGCAATGCTCGGAAGCGATTCCGAGCCGTGGGTGCGATTCCGGTTACCCATCACTAGTATCTAGTTGGTACTTGTTACTATTACTAAGGCTTGTGTAAACATCATATGACTGTCTCGCAACTCAGAAATACATTGAATACATTAAATACCTTCGAGGAGTTTTTTTTTTGGTCGGATCGTAGTCGAATCAGGATGTTTGCTAACTTTACCCTGTACTAATTTGATCTAATGACATGAATTACCAAACGACATTGCCCAAAGTCAAGTGCAGTAGTTTTGTGTTACTCATTTACCTCTACCTTTGTGATTAGTTTCATAGAGGAGGTTTCAGGGCTTCTTATACTTATGGCGTATTAGCATTAGAAATTAAACGCTCCAATGAAGATCCCTTCGAATCAACCTCCTGTCACATGAGGTAAAGAAAAGTTACAGCTTTCTTTTGATCTTATGTTCTTATTCAAACTGAAAATCTTTATCTTATTTAGACAATTTGGAGTGTTTTAAAACCATCCTTAAAATGCTTAAACATCTACCATCCAGAGATGTAATTTTCAATGTAACTTTCCTTTTTGCATACCTTCAGGCGCACAAAACTACACATTCCCTGTAAGGCAAACTATTAAAGTTGCTTTACTATCGAACTACACCCTTGCCTAGAACCTTTTCACCCATGTCACCTGATGTCATAATAAACAGCAAATCACAGACCGCACATCCGCAAACGGAACGCAGTATGGGGTATGAGTTGGCACCGTGGAGGGGAAAAAAATTGCAAAATACAAAACAAAGATGCATCATCATCATCACCCGATCTAGGCATACCACAGATCCAGTTCCACCATCAGCGTGTGTACCATGAGTAATGCCTAGATATACTTGTACAATTCTCAAGTGGCGAAGTGACGAGAAATATCGAAGCAACGACTAGCTAATACGACACTTTGGCTAATGTAAGCGCGCCTTTAACACTGTAAAATCACACACACACGCTTCTCTGCTCCTCTATCTCTCCATCTCCATCTCCGTCTCCCTCTTCAAACCCTTGACTTGTAGCTGCCACAAGTTCAAAGTTACGGTCACCAGTGGGTCCAGCCAAAAGCACACAAAACCACCCTCCTTTTAGCATGAGCCCTACCAAGTGCAGCACAATTTGCACGCGTATTAGTAAAGCGTGCCGAGCATGATTTATAGGTAACATCGGTTCGGTTTACGCGCGTGTGTGTGTGTGTGTGTGTGTGCGTTTGTCCGGTTCGACCCGCCACCCAGTGGAACCGCGTAGTAGACCGCGATCACGTAATAGATCGACCCGTAGAGTGTGCATCTCCCTCACCATTGCCCCTGGAACGGCTCTGACGACGACGACGACAATAACAATAACAACGGCATTCAAAAACAACACAAACAAACCCCTCCCGCCCCTTTTACCCCCTTCCCTTTAAGCGTGACGTGGGTCACACACGCTTCTGTTTGTATACAAACCCTTCCAGTGTGTGTTGTTTTTTCCCTCCTGAAGTTCTGAAAGGTTGTTGTTTTTTGCTGGATTCCAACCAACACAGGTAAAAAGAAAAGCCAGTTCACACTTCGCGTGCCTATTTCCAGCCTTACCGGTAGGAAGTGGTTTGAACCGGTTGCCGGAGATTACTACGCTGCACTCCGGTTGCAACAAAACAGTGCAAAAGTGGAAAAGCTTCCGCACAGTGTATGTGTGTGTGTTTGTGTAACGTGTGTAACGCCTAACGCGCCCCTCTGCCGCCACCGGGCGTCTCCATCACCATCAGCTCCGGTAGCATCCAGTGCACCCTAGAATAACAACAGCAGGCAAAGCTACGTAGCGCGCTGGAAGCTTCCAACAACAAGCTCCGACCGTCCTTCGCCCTCCCTCTCCCCCCGCGGCCACTACTGATAATACGCTACACGCGCGCGCGTGCATCTTTTTGCGCGGCGAATATTACCTCGCCGGGGCGATGGCGGAACCCCGGGGTGTCGCAGGGGGTTCGGGGTGGGAAGATGGTCTTTTCCACTATGGCCACTACAAACCGGCCAGGCTTTATAGCTCGATAGGAGACGGCTAATTGCTTTGATTCGATTGCGCACGATTGTGTAATACACGTGTTTGTGTGTGTGTGTGTGTCTGTGCGAGCGGACTGTGTGTGTGTTGGTGGATGCAGTTGCAGTTTTGCGGGAACGTCAGCGGCCCATTGCAGCGGAATTGCATCAACGTGGCAAATGATTGGTTGCTTACGCGTCTCCCTCGCTTCTGGACGCTTCAAGGCGGGTCTTTTTTTGTTACTGCCGCTGGGACTTTTGAATAAAGCTCCAAAGATGTTCTCTCTTAGTTTAAAGGTTGAATTTCCATAGATTGCGAACATTGCGAACACGTTTAATTTTTATTAAGCAGTCTGTTTGATTTTTCAAGGCATAAAACAGCAGCTGAAGAAGATTCGTGAGTTTCGTATCATGCAAGCCTTTATTCTATGGACGAACTAGTTTCTAACTCACTCTACACTATGTTAAATATCAAATACAGCCAGTCCAAAAAGTATTCGTCTAGCTGAATATTTTACAGAAAAAGGCGAATTATGGCCGCAATAGGCATGGGGTGGTAAAAGTAATGATGAGGTTTGATAAAGGGACCATCAATACACATGTAATGCTAAAAACTAAGCATTAAAATAGTGCAATAATAACTACATTATTTAAAAAACTAAAAAAGTCATTTGATTGGCGCGCAAAAAGTATTCGTCTATCAGACTTTTGGTGTAATATGCGTAAGAAGACAAATGTTATGGATTCAAAAAATTGTGTTCAACTTGTTTCTTATTCATTTATGACTATTATTGACTACTTTACCAATGCCATAGCACATTTGAACCTCAAAAAGTGCGCATTTTGACCCACTCATCCTACAAGACATGTTCCAATGAATCTCTGGTAGAAATATTGCATTTCCGGACTACGTGGCCAAGTTCCATTCAAAAAATGACAACTGATATCACATCCACACCCTTCAAACGTCTTTTTCAAGTTTTTTTTAATATGTTTTGGTTGCTATTCTATTATTTTAATGTTTATTTTTTAGCATTACGTATGCATTGATGGTCCCTTTATCAAACCTCATCATTACTTTTACCGCCCCATGCCTATTGCGGCAATAATTCGCCTTTTTCTACAAAACATTCAGCTAGACCAGGGGCCTCTAATCTTGTCAGCACGCGGGCCGCATAGCTTCAAAAATAACTATGTTGAGGGCCATTTGACTCTACAAAAGCTTGATTTTTGTCTAAGAAAAGTACAAAATACAGTTTTATGTGTAAAAGTCAAAATAACGTAATATTTATTAAAGTCATCGTGGGCCGCATTATAAGCTCTTGAGGGCCGCATGCGTCCCGCGGACCGTAGTTTGGAGACCCTTGAGCTAGACGAATACTTTTTTGACTGACTGTAATTCATTATTTTCTCGTCCAATTCAGCAGATAGTTTAAATTAATGTTTAAATAAAGCAAGTCGACA